>NW_026869996.1:8965217-9213865 GCF_020882245.1 Rhopalosiphum padi | reverse complement strand
CATTCGTATTTGTATTTAAGTTTCAATTGTAAATTCCTTTCATGTATTTTGTATAAAAATGAAGTTTGTCCGTTAGTTTATGTTTTGATAGTTTCCACTTCTGAATTACTCAGTGTTGTCCACGTACTAGTTGTCATATAAAAATTGTCGTTCTCCTTATGGTATCTAGTAGTGACATTTTATCATCCAACCATTATACATATTTAACTTACTATTTTTTTTTAGATGGCAGTACACCAGATATACTCAGGACATATTGAGACATGAATTACCATTTCTACCACATGGGAAAGTTTCAACATCCTACGTTGAAAATGGACTAGACGATCCTGATAATAATAATAGTTTTATGCAAAGTACGAGTAATGGATATTGAATATAATTGATATTAAATTAATAGTAGTGTAAAAAAAAATCAGTGTCATGAAACCCTGACCATTAGATTGTAAGCAAATGATTCTAATTTTCCATAATTGACATTCAAATATTACATTTAAGCTGAAACTTCATAAACACAATAAAAAATGATTTAATATTCTGAATGTTGACATGATTTTACATGGTAATTTAAACAAATATTACAAAGTCATACTTTGAACTGCTTGTAAAACACTGTATTCTCAAGTTATTCTCCAACCACTATACATATTTAACTGAGTAAATTCTTTCAGATTGCGGTACAGCAGATCATTCAAGACATGCTGAGACATGAATTACCATTTCTACCACATAAGAAAGTTACAACATCCTATGTTGAAAATGGACTAGAAGATACTGATAATAATATTGGATTTATGCGATGTACGTGTAATGGTAATTAAATGTAACTGATAGCAACATAATTGCAGTATAACAAAAACTTAGTGTCATGAAATCCAGACCATTAGATTAAGTAAATGATTCTTATTTACCATTACTAACTTTCATATATATCATGTAAGCTGATACTTCATAAATACCATAAAACATGTTTTTATATGATTATTTTGACTCGTATTTTAAATTTATATTTTTAACTGCTTATAAAACCTACAATTATCAAGTTAATATCTTGAAACCTGGACCACTATATTAAGAAAATGATTCTAATTTACCATTGTTAATTTGCATACATTTCATTTAAGCTGTTACTTCATAGACACTATAAAACATGTTTTGTATATGATTATTTTGACTCGTATTTTATATTCATATTTTTAACTGCTTATAAAATACTGAATTCTCAAGTTATTCTTTAACAATTATACATTATTAACTTACTACATTTTTTCAGATGGACATGTTTGTCAGATCACTCAAGGCATGCAGAAACATGAATTCACATTTCTACCACTTACGAAGGTATCAACATCCTATGCTGAAAATGGACTAGAAGATACTGCTAATAATATTGGGTTTATGTAATGTGCGTGTAATGGTTATTGAATATAATTGACAGTAAATTAATGGCAGTGAAACAATTGAGATTTGTTAATAATCTGAAATAAATATTAGTAAACACCTTTGACTTGTAATTTTCATTCTTAAGAGTTACCATTAGTAACTTGCATACATTTCGTTTAAGCTGATACTTCAATAACACTATAAAACATGCTTTTTTACGATGACAATTTTGACGAATATTAAAAATTCATTTTTTTAACTGTTTATAAAACAAACAATTTCTCAAGTAAATCTCTTGAAACCTATACCACTATATTAAGAAAATGATTCTAATTATTTATTATTAACTTGCATACATTTCATTTAAGCAGATACTTCATAAACACTATAAAACATGATTTTATATGATAATTTTGACGAATATTAAATATTTATATTTAGAACTGCTTATAAAACAAACAATTCTCAAGTTAATCTCTTGAAAGCTGGACCACTATATTAAGAAAATGATTCTAATTTGTTATTATTAACTTGCATACATTTCATTTAAGCAGATTTTTCATTAAAACTATAAAACATGATTTTATATGATAATTTTGACGAATATTAAATATTTATTTTTTGATCTGCTTATAAAACAAACAATTCTCAAGATAATCTCTTGAAACCTGGACCTCTATATTAAGAAAATGATTCTAATTTATTATTATTAACTTGCATACATCTCATTTAAGCAGATTTTACATAAACACTATAAAACATGATTTTATATGATAAATTTGACGAATATTAAATATTTATTTTTTGATCTGCTTATAAAACAAACAATTCTCAAGTTAATCTCTTGAAACCTGGACCTCTATATTAAGAAAATGATTCTAATTTGTTATAATTAACTTGCATACATCTCATTTAAGCAGATTTTACATAAACACTATAAAACATGATTTTATATGATAAATTTGACGAATATTAAATATTTATTTTTTGATCTGCTTATAAAACAAACAATTCTCAAGTTAATCTCTTGAAACCTGGACCAAAATATTAAGAAAATGATTCTAATTTGTTATAATTAACTTGCATACATCTCATTTAAGCAGATACTTCATTAAAACTTTAAAACATGATTTTATATGATAATCTTGACGAATATTAAATATTTATTTTTTGATCTGCTTATAAAACAAACAATTCTCAAGATAATCTCTTGAACCCTGGACCACTATATTAAGAAAATGATTCTAATTTATTATTATTAACTTGCATACATCTCATTTAAGCAGATTTTTCATAAACACTATAAAACATGATTTTATATGATAAATTTGACGAATATTAAATATTTATTTTTTGATCTGCTTATAAAACAAACAATTCTCAAGTTAATCTCTTGAAACCTGGACCAAAATATTAAGAAAATGATTCTAATTTGTTATAATTAACTTGCATACATTTCATTTAAGCAGATACTTCATTAAAACTTTAAAACATGATTTTATATGATAATTTTGACGAATATTAAATATTTATGTTTTTAACTGCTTATAAAACCCACAATTCTCAAGTTAATCTCTTGAAACCTACACCACTATATTAAGAAAATGATTCTAATTATTTATTATTAACTTGCATACATTTCATTTAAGCAGATACTTCATAAACACTATAAACATGATTTTATATGATAATTTTGACGAATATAAAATATTTATGTTTTTAACTGCTTATAAAACCCACAATTCTCAAGTTAATCTCTTGAAACCTGGACGACTATATTAAGAAAATTACTCCAATTTACCATTATTAACTTGCATACATTTCATTTAAGCAGATACTTTATATACTCTATAATACATTATTTTATATGATAATCTTTACCAATATTAAAAATTCAAATTATTATCTGCTTATAAAACACTCAATTCTTAAGTTAGTGTCATGTAATCCAGACAATTATATTAAGTAAATGATTCTTATTTACTATTATTAACTTCTATAGATATTATGTTAGCTGATTCTTCATAAACACTATAAAACATGTTTTTATATGATAAGTTTGAGAAATATTATGAATTCCTATTTTAATCTGCTTATAAAACAGTCAATTATTAAATGTATACACCAACAGAGGGCGTGAGCGTCGCCGTAGTAGGGACGACATCCGTCGGCCGAACCGCCTCAGAAAGAAACTAGATAGTTGTGTGGCGTTCACCGTACTGCTGTGTGTCGTAACGGGTCGTTGTTTTTACTTAGCTTTTGAGTCTACTCGTTATTTATTAATTAAGATTTTTGATATTATAAACGAATTGTTCATATTTTATGCCCGAAGTTAACACAAGTAAGTTTCTTGACCCTTGACTACTAGATCAAGAAAATGATTCTAATTTATAATTTTTAACTTTCACTTTTTTCATTTTACCTGATATTTTTACTTCATAAAAACTATAAAATATGATTTTATAAGTCAATTCTGACCAATAATACAACTTAACATTTTTTCGTATTGAAAAGGAGCGATTTTCAGTTGTTGTACAAATGTATTCTTTAGTTACACTCATAATACATTTGAATTTCTTCTACAAAACATTCTGGTATATTTGTACTATCTTTTATGGCTTATCATAATTATTATTTATTATCATCTGTTATACATGTTTTGCAGTTTTACATTCGTATTTGTATTTAAGTTTCAATTGTAAATTCCTTTCATGTATTTTGTATAAAAATGAAGTTTGTCCGTTAGTTTATGTTTTGATAGTTTCCACTTCTGAATTACTCAGTGTTGTCCACGTACTAGTTGTCATATAAAAATTGTCGTTCTCCTTATGGTATCTAGTAGTGACATTTTATCATCCAACCATTATACATATTTAACTTACTATTTTTTTTTTAGATGGCAGTACACCAGATATACTCAGGACATATTGAGACATGAATTACCATTTCTACCACATGGGAAAGTTTCAACATCCTACGTTGAAAATGGACTAGACGATCCTGATAATAATAATAGTTTTATGCAAAGTACGAGTAATGGATATTGAATATAATTGATATTAAATTAATAGTAGTGTAAAAAAAAATCAGTGTCATGAAACCCTGACCATTAGATTGTAAGCAAATGATTCTAATTTTCCATAATTGACATTCAAATATTACATTTAAGCTGAAACTTCATAAACACAATAAAAAATGATTTAATATTCTGAATGTTGACATGATTTTACATGGTAATTTAAACAAATATTACAAAGTCATACTTTGAACTGCTTGTAAAACACTGTATTCTCAAGTTATTCTCCAACCACTATACATATTTAACTGAGTAAATTCTTTCAGATTGCGGTACAGCAGATCATTCAAGACATGCTGAGACATGAATTACCATTTCTACCACATAAGAAAGTTACAACATCCTATGTTGAAAATGGACTAGAAGATACTGATAATAATATTGGATTTATGCGATGTACGTGTAATGGTAATTAAATGTAACTGATAGCAACATAATTGCAGTATAACAAAAACTTAGTGTCATGAAATCCAGACCATTAGATTAAGTAAATGATTCTTATTTACCATTACTAACTTTCATATATATCATGTAAGCTGATACTTCATAAATACCATAAAACATGTTTTTATATGATTATTTTGACTCGTATTTTAAATTTATATTTTTAACTGCTTATAAAACCTACAATTATCAAGTTAATATCTTGAAACCTGGACCACTATATTAAGAAAATGATTCTAATTTACCATTGTTAATTTGCATACATTTCATTTAAGCTGTTACTTCATAGACACTATAAAACATGTTTTGTATATGATTATTTTGACTCGTATTTTATATTCATATTTTTAACTGCTTATAAAATACTGAATTCTCAAGTTATTCTTTAACAATTATACATTATTAACTTACTACATTTTTTCAGATGGACATGTTTGTCAGATCACTCAAGGCATGCAGAAACATGAATTCACATTTCTACCACTTACGAAGGTATCAACATCCTATGCTGAAAATGGACTAGAAGATACTGCTAATAATATTGGGTTTATGTAATGTGCGTGTAATGGTTATTGAATATAATTGACAGTAAATTAATGGCAGTGAAACAATTGAGATTTGTTAATAATCTGAAATAAATATTAGTAAACACCTTTGACTTGTAATTTTCATTCTTAAGAGTTACCATTAGTAACTTGCATACATTTCGTTTAAGCTGATACTTCAATAACACTATAAAACATGCTTTTTTACGATGACAATTTTGACGAATATTAAAAATTCATTTTTTTAACTGTTTATAAAACAAACAATTTCTCAAGTAAATCTCTTGAAACCTATACCACTATATTAAGAAAATGATTCTAATTATTTATTATTAACTTGCATACATTTCATTTAAGCAGATACTTCATAAACACTATAAAACATGATTTTATATGATAATTTTGACGAATATTAAATATTTATATTTAGAACTGCTTATAAAACAAACAATTCTCAAGTTAATCTCTTGAAAGCTGGACCACTATATTAAGAAAATGATTCTAATTTGTTATTATTAACTTGCATACATTTCATTTAAGCAGATTTTTCATTAAAACTATAAAACATGATTTTATATGATAATTTTGACGAATATTAAATATTTATTTTTTGATCTGCTTATAAAACAAACAATTCTCAAGATAATCTCTTGAAACCTGGACCTCTATATTAAGAAAATGATTCTAATTTATTATTATTAACTTGCATACATCTCATTTAAGCAGATTTTACATAAACACTATAAAACATGATTTTATATGATAAATTTGACGAATATTAAATATTTATTTTTTGATCTGCTTATAAAACAAACAATTCTCAAGTTAATCTCTTGAAACCTGGACCTCTATATTAAGAAAATGATTCTAATTTGTTATAATTAACTTGCATACATCTCATTTAAGCAGATTTTACATAAACACTATAAAACATGATTTTATATGATAAATTTGACGAATATTAAATATTTATTTTTTGATCTGCTTATAAAACAAACAATTCTCAAGTTAATCTCTTGAAACCTGGACCAAAATATTAAGAAAATGATTCTAATTTGTTATAATTAACTTGCATACATCTCATTTAAGCAGATACTTCATTAAAACTTTAAAACATGATTTTATATGATAATCTTGACGAATATTAAATATTTATTTTTTGATCTGCTTATAAAACAAACAATTCTCAAGATAATCTCTTGAACCCTGGACCACTATATTAAGAAAATGATTCTAATTTATTATTATTAACTTGCATACATCTCATTTAAGCAGATTTTTCATAAACACTATAAAACATGATTTTATATGATAAATTTGACGAATATTAAATATTTATTTTTTGATCTGCTTATAAAACAAACAATTCTCAAGTTAATCTCTTGAAACCTGGACCAAAATATTAAGAAAATGATTCTAATTTGTTATAATTAACTTGCATACATTTCATTTAAGCAGATACTTCATTAAAACTTTAAAACATGATTTTATATGATAATTTTGACGAATATTAAATATTTATGTTTTTAACTGCTTATAAAACCCACAATTCTCAAGTTAATCTCTTGAAACCTACACCACTATATTAAGAAAATGATTCTAATTATTTATTATTAACTTGCATACATTTCATTTAAGCAGATACTTCATAAACACTATAAACATGATTTTATATGATAATTTTGACGAATATAAAATATTTATGTTTTTAACTGCTTATAAAACCCACAATTCTCAAGTTAATCTCTTGAAACCTGGACGACTATATTAAGAAAATTACTCCAATTTACCATTATTAACTTGCATACATTTCATTTAAGCAGATACTTTATATACTCTATAATACATTATTTTATATGATAATCTTTACCAATATTAAAAATTCAAATTATTATCTGCTTATAAAACACTCAATTCTTAAGTTAGTGTCATGTAATCCAGACAATTATATTAAGTAAATGATTCTTATTTACTATTATTAACTTCTATAGATATTATGTTAGCTGATTCTTCATAAACACTATAAAACATGTTTTTATATGATAAGTTTGAGAAATATTATGAATTCCTATTTTAATCTGCTTATAAAACAGTCAATTATTAAATGTATACACCAACAGAGGGCGTGAGCGTCGCCGTAGTAGGGACGACATCCGTCGGCCGAACCGCCTCAGAAAGAAACTAGATAGTTGTGTGGCGTTCACCGTACTGCTGTGTGTCGTAACGGGTCGTTGTTTTTACTTAGCTTTTGAGTCTACTCGTTATTTATTAATTAAGATTTTTGATATTATAAACGAATTGTTCATATTTTATGCCCGAAGTTAACACAAGTAAGTTTCTTGACCCTTGACTACTAGATCAAGAAAATGATTCTAATTTATAATTTTTAACTTTCACTTTTTTCATTTTACCTGATATTTTTACTTCATAAAAACTATAAAATATGATTTTATAAGTCAATTCTGACCAATAATACAACTTAACATTTTTTCGTATTGAAAAGGAGCGATTTTCAGTTGTTGTACAAATGTATTCTTTAGTTACACTCATAATACATTTGAATTTCTTCTACAAAACATTCTGGTATATTTGTACTATCTTTTATGGCTTATCATAATTATTATTTATTATCATCTGTTATACATGTTTTGCAGTTTTACATTCGTATTTGTATTTAAGTTTCAATTGTAAATTCCTTTCATGTATTTTGTATAAAAATGAAGTTTGTCCGTTAGTTTATGTTTTGATAGTTTCCACTTCTGAATTACTCAGTGTTGTCCACGTACTAGTTGTCATATAAAAATTGTCGTTCTCCTTATGGTATCTAGTAGTGACATTTTATCATCCAACCATTATACATATTTAACTTACTATTTTTTTTTAGATGGCAGTACACCAGATATACTCAGGACATATTGAGACATGAATTACCATTTCTACCACATGGGAAAGTTTCAACATCCTACGTTGAAAATGGACTAGACGATCCTGATAATAATAATAGTTTTATGCAAAGTACGAGTAATGGATATTGAATATAATTGATATTAAATTAATAGTAGTGTAAAAAAAAATCAGTGTCATGAAACCCTGACCATTAGATTGTAAGCAAATGATTCTAATTTTCCATAATTGACATTCAAATATTACATTTAAGCTGAAACTTCATAAACACAATAAAAAATGATTTAATATTCTGAATGTTGACATGATTTTACATGGTAATTTAAACAAATATTACAAAGTCATACTTTGAACTGCTTGTAAAACACTGTATTCTCAAGTTATTCTCCAACCACTATACATATTTAACTGAGTAAATTCTTTCAGATTGCGGTACAGCAGATCATTCAAGACATGCTGAGACATGAATTACCATTTCTACCACATAAGAAAGTTACAACATCCTATGTTGAAAATGGACTAGAAGATACTGATAATAATATTGGATTTATGCGATGTACGTGTAATGGTAATTAAATGTAACTGATAGCAACATAATTGCAGTATAACAAAAACTTAGTGTCATGAAATCCAGACCATTAGATTAAGTAAATGATTCTTATTTACCATTACTAACTTTCATATATATCATGTAAGCTGATACTTCATAAATACCATAAAACATGTTTTTATATGATTATTTTGACTCGTATTTTAAATTTATATTTTTAACTGCTTATAAAACCTACAATTATCAAGATAATATCTTGAAACCTGGACCACTATATTAAGAAAATGATTCTAATTTACCATTGTTAATTTGCATACATTTCATTTAAGCTGTTACTTCATAGACACTATAAAACATGTTTTGTATATGATTATTTTGACTCGTATTTTATATTCATATTTTTAACTGCTTATAAAATACTGAATTCTCAAGTTATTCTTTAACAATTATACATTATTAACTTACTACATTTTTTCAGATGGACATGTTTGTCAGATCACTCAAGGCATGCAGAAACATGAATTCACATTTCTACCACTTACGAAGGTATCAACATCCTATGCTGAAAATGGACTAGAAGATACTGCTAATAATATTGGGTTTATGTAATGTGCGTGTAATGGTTATTGAATATAATTGACAGTAAATTAATGGCAGTGAAACAATTGAGATTTGTTAATAATCTGAAATAAATATTAGTAAACACCTTTGACTTGTAATTTTCATTCTTAAGAGTTACCATTAGTAACTTGCATACATTTCGTTTAAGCTGATACTTCAATAACACTATAAAACATGCTTTTTTACGATGACAATTTTGACGAATATTAAAAATTCATTTTTTTAACTGTTTATAAAACAAACAATTTCTCAAGTAAATCTCTTGAAACCTATACCACTATATTAAGAAAATGATTCTAATTATTTATTATTAACTTGCATACATTTCATTTAAGCAGATACTTCATAAACACTATAAAACATGATTTTATATGATAATTTTGACGAATATTAAATATTTATATTTAGAACTGCTTATAAAACAAACAATTCTCAAGTTAATCTCTTGAAAGCTGGACCACTATATTAAGAAAATGATTCTAATTTGTTATTATTAACTTGCATACATTTCATTTAAGCAGATTTTTCATTAAAACTATAAAACATGATTTTATATGATAATTTTGACGAATATTAAATATTTATTTTTTGATCTGCTTATAAAACAAACAATTCTCAAGATAATCTCTTGAAACCTGGACCTCTATATTAAGAAAATGATTCTAATTTATTATTATTAACTTGCATACATCTCATTTAAGCAGATTTTACATAAACACTATAAAACATGATTTTATATGATAAATTTGACGAATATTAAATATTTATTTTTTGATCTGCTTATAAAACAAACAATTCTCAAGTTAATCTCTTGAAACCTGGACCTCTATATTAAGAAAATGATTCTAATTTGTTATAATTAACTTGCATACATCTCATTTAAGCAGATTTTACATAAACACTATAAAACATGATTTTATATGATAAATTTGACGAATATTAAATATTTATTTTTTGATCTGCTTATAAAACAAACAATTCTCAAGTTAATCTCTTGAAACCTGGACCAAAATATTAAGAAAATGATTCTAATTTGTTATAATTAACTTGCATACATCTCATTTAAGCAGATACTTCATTAAAACTTTAAAACATGATTTTATATGATAATCTTGACGAATATTAAATATTTATTTTTTGATCTGCTTATAAAACAAACAATTCTCAAGATAATCTCTTGAACCCTGGACCACTATATTAAGAAAATGATTCTAATTTATTATTATTAACTTGCATACATCTCATTTAAGCAGATTTTTCATAAACACTATAAAACATGATTTTATATGATAAATTTGACGAATATTAAATATTTATTTTTTGATCTGCTTATAAAACAAACAATTCTCAAGTTAATCTCTTGAAAGCTGGACCACTATATTAAGAAAATGTTTCTAATTTGTTATTATTAACTTGCATACATTTCATTTAAGCAGATTTTTCATTAAAACTATAAAACATGATTTTATATGATAATTTTGACGAATATTAAATATTTATTTTTTGATCTGCTTATAAAACAAACAATTCTCAAGTTAATCTCTTGAAACCTGGACCTCTATATTAAGAAAATGATTCTAATTTGTTATAATTAACTTGCATACATCTCATTTAAGCAGATTTTACATAAACACTATAAAACATGATTTTATATGATAAATTTGACGAATATTAAATATTTATTTTTTGATCTGCTTATAAAACAAACAATTCTCAAGTTAATCTCTTGAAACCTGGACCAAAATATTAAGAAAATGATTCTAATTTGTTATAATTAACTTGCATACATCTCATTTAAGCAGATACTTCATTAAAACTTTAAAACATGATTTTATATGATAATCTTGACGAATATTAAATATTTATTTTTTGATCTGCTTATAAAACAAACAATTCTCAAGATAATCTCTTGAACCCTGGACCACTATATTAAGAAAATGATTCTAATTTATTATTTTTAACTTGCATACATCTCATTTAAGCAGATTTTTCATAAACACTATAAAACATGATTTTATATGATAAATTTGACGAATATTAAATATTTATTTTTTGATCTGCTTATAAAACAAACAATTCTCAAGTTAATCTCTTGAAAGCTGGACCACTATATTAAGAAAATGTTTCTAATTTGTTATTATTAACTTGCATACATTTCATTTAAGCAGATTTTTCATTAAAACTATAAAACATGATTTTATATGATAATTTTGACGAATATTAAATATTTATTTTTTGATCTGCTTATAAAACAAACAATTCTCAAGATAATCTCTTGAAACCTGGACCACTATATTAAGAAAATGATTCTAATTTATTATTATTAACTTGCATACATCTCATTTAAGCAGATTTTACATAAACACTATAAAACATGATTTTATATGATAAATATGACGAATATTAAATATTTATTTTTTGATCTGCTTATAAAACAAACAATTCTCAAGTTAATCTCTTGAAACCTGGACCAAAATATTAAGAAAATGATTCTAATTTGTTATAATTATCTTGCATACATTTCATTTAAGCAGATACTTCATTAAAACTTTAAAACATGATTTTATATGATAATTTTGACGAATATTAAATATTTATGTTTTTAACTGCTTATAAAACCCACAATTCTCAAGTTAATCTCTTGAAACCTACACCACTATATTAAGAAAATGATTCTAATTATTTATTATTAACTTGCATACATTTCATTTAAGCAGATACTTCATAAACACTATAAACATGATTTTATATGATAATTTTGACGAATATAAAATATTTATGTTTTTAACTGCTTATAAAACCCACAATTCTCAAGTTAATCTCTTGAAACCTGGACGACTATATTAAGAAAATTACTCCAATTTACCATTATTAACTTGCATACATTTCATTTAAGCAGATACTTTATATACTCTATAATACATTATTTTATATGATAATCTTTACCAATATTAAAAATTCAAATTATTATCTGCTTATAAAACACTCAATTCTTAAGTTAGTGTCATGTAATCCAGACAATTATATTAAGTAAATGATTCTTATTTACTATTATTAACTTCTATAGATATTATGTTAGCTGATTCTTCATAAACACTATAAAACATGTTTTTATATGATAAGTTTGAGAAATATTATGAATTCCTATTTTAATCTGCTTATAAAACAGTCAATTATTAAATGTATACACCAACAGAGGGCGTGAGCGTCGCCGTAGTAGGGACGACATCCGTCGGCCGAACCGCCTCAGAAAGAAACTAGATAGTTGTGTGGCGTTCACCGTACTGCTGTGTGTCGTAACGGGTCGTTGTTTTTACTTAGCTTTTGAGTCTACTCGTTATTTATTAATTAAGATTTTTGATATTATAAACGAATTGTTCATATTTTATGCCCGAAGTTAACACAAGTAAGTTTCTTGACCCTTGACTACTAGATCAAGAAAATGATTCTAATTTATAATTTTTAACTTTCACTTTTTTCATTTTACCTGATATTTTTACTTCATAAAAACTATAAAATATGATTTTATAAGTCAATTCTGACCAATAATACAACTTAACATTTTTTCGTATTGAAAAGGAGCGATTTTCAGTTGTTGTACAAATGTATTCTTTAGTTACACTCATAATACATTTGAATTTCTTCTACAAAACATTCTGGTATATTTGTACTATCTTTTATGGCTTATCATAATTATTATTTATTATCATCTGTTATACATGTTTTGCAGTTTTACATTCGTATTTGTATTTAAGTTTCAATTGTAAATTCCTTTCATGTATTTTGTATAAAAATGAAGTTTGTCCGTTAGTTTATGTTTTGATAGTTTCCACTTCTGAATTACTCAGTGTTGTCCACGTACTAGTTGTCATATAAAAATTGTCGTTCTCCTTATGGTATCTAGTAGTGACATTTTATCATCCAACCATTATACATATTTAACTTACTATTTTTTTTTAGATGGCAGTACACCAGATATACTCAGGACATATTGAGACATGAATTACCATTTCTACCACATGGGAAAGTTTCAACATCCTACGTTGAAAATGGACTAGACGATCCTGATAATAATAATAGTTTTATGCAAAGTACGAGTAATGGATATTGAATATAATTGATATTAAATTAATAGTAGTGTAAAAAAAAATCAGTGTCATGAAACCCTGACCATTAGATTGTAAGCAAATGTTTCTAATTTTCCATAATTGACATTCAAATATTTCATTTAAGCTGTTACTTCATAGACACTATAAAACATGTTTTGTATATGATTATTTTGACTCGTATTTTATATTCATATTTTTAACTGCTTATAAAATACTGAATTCTCAAGTTATTCTTTAACAATTATACATTATTAACTTACTACATTTTTTCAGATGGACATGTTTGTCAGATCACTCAAGGCATGCAGAAACATGAATTCACATTTCTACCACTTACGAAGGTATCAACATCCTATGCTGAAAATGGACTAGAAGATACTGCTAATAATATTGGGTTTATGTAATGTGCGTGTAATGGTTATTGAATATAATTGACAGTAAATTAATGGCAGTGAAACAATTGAGATTTGTTAATAATCTGAAATAAATATTAGTAAACACCTTTGACTTGTAATTTTCATTCTTAAGAGTTACCATTAGTAACTTGCATACATTTCGTTTAAGCTGATACTTCAATAACACTATAAAACATGCTTTTTTACGATGACAATTTTGACGAATATTAAAAATTCATTTTTTTAACTGTTTATAAAACAAACAATTTCTCAAGTAAATCTCTTGAAACCTATACCACTATATTAAGAAAATGATTCTAATTATTTATTATTAACTTGCATACATTTCATTTAAGCAGATACTTCATAAACACTATAAAACATGATTTTATATGATAATTTTGACGAATATTAAATATTTATATTTAGAACTGCTTATAAAACAAACAATTCTCAAGTTAATCTCTTGAAAGCTGGACCACTATATTAAGAAAATGATTCTAATTTGTTATTATTAACTTGCATACATTTCATTTAAGCAGATTTTTCATTAAAACTATAAAACATGATTTTATATGATAATTTTGACGAATATTAAATATTTATTTTTTGATCTGCTTATAAAACAAACAATTCTCAAGATAATCTCTTGAAACCTGGACCTCTATATTAAGAAAATGATTCTAATTTATTATTATTAACTTGCATACATCTCATTTAAGCAGATTTTACATAAACACTATAAAACATGATTTTATATGATAAATTTGACGAATATTAAATATTTATTTTTTGATCTGCTTATAAAACAAACAATTCTCAAGTTAATCTCTTGAAACCTGGACCTCTATATTAAGAAAATGATTCTAATTTGTTATAATTAACTTGCATACATCTCATTTAAGCAGATTTTACATAAACACTATAAAACATGATTTTATATGATAAATTTGACGAATATTAAATATTTATTTTTTGATCTGCTTATAAAACAAACAATTCTCAAGTTAATCTCTTGAAACCTGGACCTCTATATTAAGAAAATGATTCTAATTTGTTATAATTAACTTGCATACATCTCATTTAAGCAGATACTTCATTAAAACTTTAAAACATGATTTTATATGATAATCTTGACGAATATTAAATATTTATTTTTTGATCTGCTTATAAAACAAACAATTCTCAAGATAATCTCTTGAACCCTGGACCACTATATTAAGAAAATGATTCTAATTTATTATTATTAACTTGCATACATCTCATTTAAGCAGATTTTTCATAAACACTATAAAACATGATTTTATATGATAAATTTGACGAATATTAAATATTTATTTTTTGATCTGCTTATAAAACAAACAATTCTCAAGTTAATCTCTTGAAAGCTGGACCACTATATTAAGAAAATGTTTCTAATTTGTTATTATTAACTTGCATACATTTCATTTAAGCAGATTTTTCATTAAAACTATAAAACATGATTTTATATGATAATTTTGACGAATATTAAATATTTATTTTTTGATCTGCTTATAAAACAAACAATTCTCAAGATAATCTCTTGAAACCTGGACCACTATATTAAGAAAATGATTCTAATTTATTATTATTAACTTGCATACATCTCATTTAAGCAGATTTTACATAAACACTATAAAACATGATTTTATATGATAAATTTGACGAATATTAAATATTTATTTTTTGATCTGCTTATAAAACAAACAATTCTCAAGTTAATCTCTTGAAACCTGGACCAAAATATTAAGAAAATGATTCTAATTTGTTATAATTATCTTGCATACATTTCATTTAAGCAGATACTTCATTAAAACTTTAAAACATGATTTTATATGATAATTTTGACGAATATTAAATATTTATGTTTTTAACTGCTTATAAAACCCACAATTCTCAAGTTAATCTCTTGAAACCTACACCACTATATTAAGAAAATGATTCTAATTATTTATTATTAACTTGCATACATTTCATTTAAGCAGATACTTCATAAACACTATAAACATGATTTTATATGATAATTTTGACGAATATAAAATATTTATGTTTTTAACTGCTTATAAAACCCACAATTCTCAAGTTAATCTCTTGAAACCTGGACGACTATATTAAGAAAATTACTCCAATTTACCATTATTAACTTGCATACATTTCATTTAAGCAGATACTTTATATACTCTATAATACATTATTTTATATGATAATCTTTACCAATATTAAAAATTCAAATTATTATCTGCTTATAAAACACTCAATTCTTAAGTTAGTGTCATGTAATCCAGACAATTATATTAAGTAAATGATTCTTATTTACTATTATTAACTTCTATAGATATTATGTTAGCTGATTCTTCATAAACACTATAAAACATGTTTTTATATGATAAGTTTGAGAAATATTATGAATTCCTATTTTAATCTGCTTATAAAACAGTCAATTATTAAATGTATACACCAACAGAGGGCGTGAGCGTCGCCGTAGTAGGGACGACATCCGTCGGCCGAACCGCCTCAGAAAGAAACTAGATAGTTGTGTGGCGTTCACCGTACTGCTGTGTGTCGTAACGGGTCGTTGTTTTTACTTAGCTTTTGAGTCTACTCGTTATTTATTAATTAAGATTTTTGATATTATAAACGAATTGTTCATATTTTATGCCCGAAGTTAACACAAGTAAGTTTCTTGACCCTTGACTACTAGATCAAGAAAATGATTCTAATTTATAATTTTTAACTTTCACTTTTTTCATTTTACCTGATATTTTTACTTCATAAAAACTATAAAATATGATTTTATAAGTCAATTCTGACCAATAATACAACTTAACATTTTTTCGTATTGAAAAGGAGCGATTTTCAGTTGTTGTACAAATGTATTTTTTAGTTACACTCATAATACATTTGAATTTCTTCTACAAAACATTCTGGTATATTTGTACTATCTTTTATGGCTTATCATAATTATTATTTATTATCATCTGTTATACATGTTTTGCAGTTTTACATTCGTATTTGTATTTAAGTTTCAATTGTAAATTCCTTTCATGTATTTTGTATAAAAATGAAGTTTGTCCGTTAGTTTATGTTTTGATAGTTTCCACTTCTGAATTACTCAGTGTTGTCCACGTACTAGTTGTCATATAAAAATTGTCGTTCTCCTTATGGTATCTAGTAGTGACATTTTATCATCCAACCATTATACATATTTAACTTACTATTTTTTTTTAGATGGCAGTACACCAGATATACTCAGGACATATTGAGACATGAATTACCATTTCTACCACATGGGAAAGTTTCAACATCCTACGTTGAAAATGGACTAGACGATCCTGATAATAATAATAGTTTTATGCAAAGTACGAGTAATGGATATTGAATATAATTGATATTAAATTAATAGTAGTGTAAAAAAAAATCAGTGTCATGAAACCCTGACCATTAGATTGTAAGCAAATGTTTCTAATTTTCCATAATTGACATTCAAATATTTCATTTAAGCTGTTACTTCATAGACACTATAAAACATGTTTTGTATATGATTATTTTGACTCGTATTTTATATTCATATTTTTAACTGCTTATAAAATACTGAATTCTCAAGTTATTCTTTAACAATTATACATTATTAACTTACTACATTTTTTCAGATGGACATGTTTGTCAGATCACTCAAGGCATGCAGAAACATGAATTCACATTTCTACCACTTACGAAGGTATCAACATCCTATGCTGAAAATGGACTAGAAGATACTGCTAATAATATTGGGTTTATGTAATGTGCGTGTAATGGTTATTGAATATAATTGACAGTAAATTAATGGCAGTGAAACAATTGAGATTTGTTAATAATCTGAAATAAATATTAGTAAACACCTTTGACTTGTAATTTTCATTCTTAAGAGTTACCATTAGTAACTTGCATACATTTCGTTTAAGCTGATACTTCAATAACACTATAAAACATGCTTTTTTACGATGACAATTTTGACGAATATTAAAAATTCATTTTTTTAACTGTTTATAAAACAAACAATTTCTCAAGTAAATCTCTTGAAACCTATACCACTATATTAAGAAAATGATTCTAATTATTTATTATTAACTTGCATACATTTCATTTAAGCAGATACTTCATAAACACTATAAAACATGATTTTATATGATAATTTTGACGAATATTAAATATTTATATTTAGAACTGCTTATAAAACAAACAATTCTCAAGTTAATCTCTTGAAAGCTGGACCACTATATTAAGAAAATGATTCTAATTTGTTATTATTAACTTGCATACATTTCATTTAAGCAGATTTTTCATTAAAACTATAAAACATGATTTTATATGATAATTTTGACGAATATTAAATATTTATTTTTTGATCTGCTTATAAAACAAACAATTCTCAAGATAATCTCTTGAAACCTGGACCTCTATATTAAGAAAATGATTCTAATTTATTATTATTAACTTGCATACATCTCATTTAAGCAGATTTTACATAAACACTATAAAACATGATTTTATATGATAAATTTGACGAATATTAAATATTTATTTTTTGATCTGCTTATAAAACAAACAATTCTCAAGTTAATCTCTTGAAACCTGGACCTCTATATTAAGAAAATGATTCTAATTTGTTATAATTAACTTGCATACATCTCATTTAAGCAGATTTTACATAAACACTATAAAACATGATTTTATATGATAAATTTGACGAATATTAAATATTTATTTTTTGATCTGCTTATAAAACAAACAATTCTCAAGTTAATCTCTTGAAACCTGGACCAAAATATTAAGAAAATGATTCTAATTTGTTATAATTAACTTGCATACATCTCATTTAAGCAGATACTTCATTAAAACTTTAAAACATGATTTTATATGATAATCTTGACGAATATTAAATATTTATTTTTTGATCTGCTTATAAAACAAACAATTCTCAAGATAATCTCTTGAACCCTGGACCACTATATTAAGAAAATGATTCTAATTTATTATTATTAACTTGCATACATCTCATTTAAGCAGATTTTTCATAAACACTATAAAACATGATTTTATATGATAAATTTGACGAATATTAAATATTTATTTTTTGATCTGCTTATAAAACAAACAATTCTCAAGTTAATCTCTTGAAACCTGGACCAAAATATTAAGAAAATGATTCTAATTTGTTATAATTAACTTGCATACATTTCATTTAAGCAGATACTTCATTAAAACTTTAAAACATGATTTTATATGATAATTTTGACGAATATTAAATATTTATGTTTTTAACTGCTTATAAAACCCACAATTCTCAAGTTAATCTCTTGAAACCTACACCACTATATTAAGAAAATGATTCTAATTATTTATTATTAACTTGCATACATTTCATTTAAGCAGATACTTCATAAACACTATAAACATGATTTTATATGATAATTTTGACGAATATAAAATATTTATGTTTTTAACTGCTTATAAAACCCACAATTCTCAAGTTAATCTCTTGAAACCTGGACGACTATATTAAGAAAATTACTCCAATTTACCATTATTAACTTGCATACATTTCATTTAAGCAGATACTTTATATACTCTATAATACATTATTTTATATGATAATCTTTACCAATATTAAAAATTCAAATTATTATCTGCTTATAAAACACTCAATTCTTAAGTTAGTGTCATGTAATCCAGACAATTATATTAAGTAAATGATTCTTATTTACTATTATTAACTTCTATAGATATTATGTTAGCTGATTCTTCATAAACACTATAAAACATGTTTTTATATGATAAGTTTGAGAAATATTATGAATTCCTATTTTAATCTGCTTATAAAACAGTCAATTATTAAATGTATACACCAACAGAGGGCGTGAGCGTCGCCGTAGTAGGGACGACATCCGTCGGCCGAACCGCCTCAGAAAGAAACTAGATAGTTGTGTGGCGTTCACCGTACTGCTGTGTGTCGTAACGGGTCGGGATGGGGCCAGTTGGACCCCGTGATAAGAGTTGGACCCCGTGATAAGAAATTATAGGTGATAACAGAAATTAAAAGTTCGAACACTAACCTCAAATCGCAAAAATTCAAATTTATACCAACTATTCAACATTGTAAATAATTCTACTACGATTTTTGAGTATATAAATTTCTCAGCCTGGTCCCCAGAACCAGATACATTATTTATCCGTCGTATTCTGTCGGTCGAAATTAATAAATTACCGTTATTCAACATTTTAACGACTTTAACGGACAACGAATAACGATTACTTGTTTTACGTTTGCTGCCCCTGGCTGGAAGTTTGGTTCAACATTTAACATAAGTAAAACTTGTGTATAATAAGTGCCTAAATCAATTGTTTGTAATATATTTGAATGTTTATTAATTAATTAATATCCAACTAGTAAGTACTAGTAGTACTACCTTTATTTTTAAGCCATTGGCGCAACTATAGACCTAAATAACAAATGTTTGTTATAGAATTTCACACATTATTACTTATTTGTATGTTGTACATTAACAACTTATATATTATTACACTCATAAAGTAAATAATTTCCTTATTATTTCAATATAAATATATAATACATAAATACTTTACAACTCATAATAAGTTATAAATTACATATATTTTATATTTATCAATAAGATCATTACATGTTATTTTAAAATTATTTTCCTTTTTTTTCTTTGTTAATCGTCTTAGTTGCACTGTGGTCTCTATGTTACACTGTCCTATAAATGTTAGTATTCTATCTTATGTGTTTTATGTTTTGTTAATAGGTACATGTTTAACATAATTAACAGTGTAACAACAATTCATAACAAAATTAGTAAGTTCCATCAATATTTGTATTTAGTCTAGTATATAAATTGTTTTTTATTTGCTGTGCGTATTTATCATATTGCCTTCAAAGCTTAACCTGGTTTCAACCTAAATTTGAACAATTCCCTTATTAGTCAATCATTGATGAAAAAAATTAGTTTTAATTTTGAGAAATTTTTATTACTTCAAATACTAAGTTATATGTAAATGTATCATTATAAATAGAAATCGTGTACTGGATATTTTTGCTTTTTAATGGTGTGTATGAAAACAAATTGTTTTTAATTATTGTTATTGTTGACAATATTATACCTATTATTAAATAATGATTAATTTATATAATAAACAGAAAGACAGTCTTTCAAAGATTGACTATTGTTGAAAATCAGTTCTTTTAGAATTACAACAGTACACAAATAACCTCACAGAAATTGTATAATTTTTATTTTCTGAATAAACATGATTTGTTATGTTTATGGTTGAATAATGTAAATTTACTTTTTTAAATTAGAAATTATACTTCCAGATCTGAAAGAAAAATACTACAAGGATTATCAGAGAATCTGTACAGTAACTGAACAGAAACAATGATCTGTTGATGTTTTTGAAGAGGACTGTTCTCCAAAATCATGACTATGTTCCACAACAAATTGGACCTTATCCCTTAGTACCTATGTTGTAAATACTGTGAATATTGTAATTCATTTAAATTTAATTTTCTACTTGTCCACTTACAAAAAACTATTCAACTGGGGAATTAATTGTACTTATTATTGTAGGAGGTCTGTTATTGTTCAATGTTATAAATTATAATATTCCTTTTATTATTAAATTATGTAATTTATTAAGTTTATTGTTATTGAATTATTTTATTTATAAAATTTACTGTTATTTAATTATATTATTATTAAGTGAGTAACTACCAGTAAAAAATTATACTTTATTTTTTCAAAAATGATGATTTTAAAATAAATTATAGAGTTAATAAACTAACGTACCCATTACATTTTTTTTTAAATACTACTTAAAAATTAAAAAGTGATGTTCTTCTTATTAAAATTAATCTTATAATGTTTATACAAAAACTGTATTTAAGCATTTTCAGATCTGTTGGTTGCAGTAAGAACTATTTATGAGAAACTGTTTTGCTTTCAATTTTTAATCCTAACTATAAAAAAATTGAGTAAGTGGGTGTTGCTTTGCTGTACAATAGGTTAATAATGGGTGTACTGACATTTAAATTCAATGAAATAAAATCATTATATCAGAAAAACAATTATGAACAAAGATGTTCTATCAGCCTACATTATTACTAAGTAGATTTGATGGCATTGTGAATAAAGTAATTAATTTTACTATTGCATTAGTACAGCAGTAGGTTAAATTCATTTTTACAGGAAAAACAATGCATTTGAAAATGCTTTTATACATATACTTGCTATATAACTTCTTATGAAGAATCATGTATACAATTTCCAAAACTTAAAAATAGAAGAAAGACAACTTTTAACTACGAAAAAGTTTGTTCTTTTTTTGAAATTTGATAGGTAAATGTCAAGGTATAAACTTATAATACTTATAAAAACAAATCAAGACTTATGAATTATGATTATCCTTATATTACATTTTTAAGCTTTTTTACACAACAAAAAAAAGTTTTATGGACATTTGTGATCTATGTTTTGTTTATATTTCAATAATATTAGTTATAGCCAGGCTGTCAGATCCTTATTTCTTTCATCAGTAGAAGGGGTTTATATAGGCAAGTTCTATACATTATAATTAATTTTTAAAAATAAAATATTAGTTGATCGATTGATTCTTCTATTATTCTATCTCTATGATACAATTTATTTTATAAATTATTTTGTCATACAGTACACCTCAAATAGTGAACGCATTATGTATTTTATTAAATTGGCATACAGATTTGAAGGTATTTTGTATAGGCAACCCTACCGCACATTCAATATTTTCGCTATTTTCTATTTTCCTCATAAACTATTGCATAATATTTAAAAACTGTCGACTCATTTATAATTATATAACTGTCCAAATTCTGATTTTTTTATGAATTTTTGTCCAAAAATTCAATTTATTATTACGTTTTCAAAAATCTAACTCCAAAACTAAACCCTTTAATACTGGCCCCATCTAGATAAAATCTTCAAGGATCGACGCAGATGCGTCCCTAGATAATCTTCCAAATACTAAAGGTTTTTCAACTCAATTATTTAGACGGTAAGTGGTGATTTAAATTTAAAGTTTTCAAAAAAGGAAATTGGCGGGAAATTTGGTTTTAGCAATTTCTTAATTTTAAAATTAAAATTCAACATTTTTGAGAACAAAAATTTGATCTCAAGGTGTCACTGCATTGAACCTCGAAGATTTCGAAACGATACAACTATGAACTATAATATTAAAAAGTTAGTACTTCAAGTTGAACCTCAAAATCTATGGATGAATATCATAATAACAACATATTATATCATGTGTTAAAATAACGAGTTGTAAAATGCGAAGTTTTAGAAAAGTTATGTTGTATAACATAAAACTTTTTAAATATTTATTTTATTTACTTAATGCAAGTCTGCGTCATATTCAACATTAGGTACTTAAGTCAATTTCTTTAATGAATCTGGTTTCAAAGTAAATAATTATATTTTTCAGTTATATAAAAGTTTAACATTACCCTAAACGGTATAATAATACTGAATCTTCTACATTTTAATTACCAAAAGCAACAAAAAAATTATGAAAAATTACGACTCGGTACAATTTGTAAGAAATACGATATATTCGCAAACGTCAAAGTCATATAATATTCTATGTAAATAAAAAAACTACATTACTTATTATACGTACAATTACAAAAGGTAGACCTTAAACACCTTTTCAAAAGCGTAAATATTCTTAATTTCGTACTGTGTTTCATCATTATCTATGAGTACTATTATTACTTATTAGTACTGTACACTTGCATTAAATTGTTAAATTTTAGGAAGGCATTCATATTTAGTAAAACACTAGGTAAGTATACATATTATTTAGAAATAGTTTTTCATCAAATCATATCGAGAATCATGCGGCAATGATATGATATATTATAATTTTGAAAAATTCTTACGAAAAAACTATTGTCTCTACAGCTATAAAAGTTACGTTCCTAAACAATGGTTAGGCCTCTCCAAAAATTACCCTGTAGTTGGGGTACCTTTAACCCCCCCCCCCCCCAAATATATTTTTGAAAAACCTTAGTGGTCGTTCTACGTGTCTGAAACTCAATATTCTGGTATTTTTGAGGATTCTGATTAAAAGTGATATCTTTTGTCGAGACCGTAAAAGCCGTTTTTACCCCACTTTGGGGCTTTGGAATTCCGAAATTTGAGTTTTTTAGTCGAGTGTTACTCGGCCGGGTTTCGATGTAGGGGCATAGTTTCTTCACCAAAAGTTTTGTTTTAAGTTATTTTACATAAAATCTTTCGGTGGTCGGAGGGTCCTATGCCCCCCCTCATGAATATTTTGAAAAATGTTTATTTTTTGTTCCACGTTTCTGAAATTCGCAGGTTCGATTTTTTGTAGATCGGTGATCAAAATCGGCGTCTTGTGTCGAAACTGTAGGAGCCTTTTTTACCCCTCTTTTTGGCGTAGGAAATTAGGATTTTGCAGTTTTTGGACTTTGTTGCCACGAAACACTTAGACTTTGGGTGGTTAGAGCAATTTTTTTCTACGCATCGTTAAAAAATTTTTGTCAAAAATCGAACGGTACCAAAACCAAAGAAATCGGACGTTTTGTTGGAAAGTTATGATTTTCTTTTTCTTTTTTGGTACTTAGATTTTACGTATTTTCTGAATTTTTTGAAATTGAGTTTTTGTTCAATCTTTTTGAAATTTGAGTGCTGACTTATAAATGCCATGACGAGTTATAAAGGTTCTATGGTCAAAATGCCTAGGATCATTATTTACCCCGTAATCGGGGTGCGAAAATAGTTGAAAATCGAATCACTTGTTTTTTTGTATACACATACGTTTCTTTGTGGTATATCGATTTAACGAATTATATTTTTGAACTTTTTTTGAACTTTTTACTCGTTTTAGGTTTGTTCGCGTTTCAACGTTTGGCAATTACACCATCAGCATAAAAAATAATTTATTTTGAAGTAATTTTTCATCAAATCACATCGATAATACATTTATTTAATGTTTATACCCCTTGTTTATATAAGCAATTTCGTTGTATATATGAGATACGACCATCATTTTTAAAATGTACGACGCAGTCAGTCGATCACTCGATCGTAAGCCATACAATTTTTAATAAGTCATTTTACTCTAACACTATATTTTATGATCCTTCATTAAGTAAAACTTAATTAACTATTCAGTATTCGACTCGCAATCAATAAATTAAATTCGTCAACCAAAATTGTGTTGATATTTGATTTTCATTCCTTAAGAAGAACCGACTAGGTACCAAACAATAAATTAAACAACCGTACAAGATCTGACTGGAACGGGATATAACAGTGTTATATATCAACTAGGTACCTAAGTATCAATAATTGTTCATATAACTGATGAACTTTGAATTTCAATCATCAAAATTAACGATATATACTCCTAAAAAAATGCTTATAATTAAATGTATATTGTTGTGAATGTATAATAATAATATGACAAGTCTCAAAATGTATTAACGCTGAACAATAGGTATAGTAAATTACAAAATGACAAGTGTAATATTATGTTTTCTATTCAAAAATTTGTCATTGTTCGTTTGTAGATGAGGTTAATCCCACATAGAAGAATGATAAATGGTGAAATCTAAAGTTTATCGATAGAGAATTTTATGCAGATTCCATTTAAATGGTCAGTGTAATGAATTTTTCAGTAGTTAAATAGATAACTTTCAAAAAGCATAAAAAAGCTAAAAAACAATACAAAATTAGCTTTATCAATATTATCATAGATTATACATTAAGATAATGAATTATTAATTAGTATAACCATGGTTTTAGTTTTATAAGGTTACCACTTCGAATGTCTGATAAACAATTGCGGTTATGTTCAATTTTTACGTAAATAATAATTATACGTTAATTTGATAATTTGTATTTTTTTAATTTTACTTTTTAGTATTTACGTTCTAAGTAATTAGTTTTTGTATAATTAAATAATATGTTCTTTACCCTGTACAGTATACAAATTACAGATTAAAACAGTTCTCTTTAGATGTGGTCTTCATCAGTCATTCTTATAGTCATTGGAAACAACCGGTTTGCATAATATGTAGATTTAATTAACAGTATAACAGTATAATTATTTTTACTTTTTAGGTACAATGTATCGATAAATAATTGAAACCATTGCAAAAAACAAGTTAAATTCATGCTATCTACAACATTCATATTCAAATCTTCATAACTTAAATCATGTAAGTTCTGTATAGTGTTCCTAATGTTCCTATAATGTAGTACTCATTTAAGGTTTATTACCTATTAGCATATCTGAAACAACTTAAGAGATACACTGACAAGATAATTATTTATCTTATAAAGTTGTAGTCAGGTGTTGGTTGATACCTGTGATTTTGTAATTGTTGGCTGATCAATTTTATAGTAGTAGTAAATGGTGATAGAATTACTATTTTATAATATTAAAAAGGTTGTATATATCTATATTGTTATTTTTTTACTTTTCTATATCAAGTATAGATAATAATAAATAATATAAGTATATATACTTTAGGTACACAACTATAACACAAAGATGTTTGCTATAATAATATTGATTAAAGATTGGTTTCTATTTTACATTAAATTTCATTATAATATTGAGCTATTGAAACAATTTTCAAAATTATTTAGTTAATATAATTTTTTTTTTCCTAATTATAGTTAGCAAGATACAGTAACTGAAGTATACATGTATCCAGGCCAATAAGGAGATTATTCTGTTTGGAAAAACATCTGAAAAAACTGTTCCTACTAACATAATTGTTTATCCGGTAAGGTAGAAGAGTTCATATTATCTGAATTACTATAGTGTGTCACTTTACTATTATAAAAGTTATTTTATGAATACTATCTATATTTTATTAGTCTGTATATTACAGCCATAGCAACACAGGGGATCAATGCAATTTGATACTGCTATTAATTATGTTCATAATTATTTAAGTTTTAATTTAACCCAAAACAATATTTTTAGATATTTATAGGCATTGTTACACATACAAAATAAGAGATTTAAATAATACATTCAATTTTATAATATTCTACTCTTTCTTATAGAGGAAAGAAATAATATAAATTTTTATGTTTAATCAATATATATAATACATTGTCAAAATGCATTTAATGTATACTTAAAATCAGTATTGTATTAATTGCTATCTGGTTAACTGTCTGCTATTTTAGTGTTCCTGTTTACTTATTTTTCATTTTTATCACAATAGTTTAAACATTTTAAATAACCAGATATTCTATAATATTGTTATCATAATTAACAAATAAAAATACTACATTGGTGATGGTTATTTTACATTTATAATCAAAAAATGTATGCTTATGGTTTTATTTATATGATTTTGTTTTATTGTTATAGTCTGCAAAGAAGAGATTCCAGATAAATTAGTATAATAGTGACTAACATGGACTACTCAAAAAAGATATGTTGTTCGCATACAAACTAATCGCTATCCAGCAAGCTGTCAATATTACTCTATTGATAAATATCTGATAATTGATTATCAAACAAAGTTTGTCGGTTTAAATGAAATAAAAGAAAACTTGATACAAATATTATTGTGACAATTATTATTATTTTTTTTTACTTTAACTCCTTATAAGGTGTAAAAGGCTTTTATTTATTGACTTTTTAATGTGTCAACAAACTAATTAATTTTATTATTATTATTTTTACACTATTTAAATCAAATTTCATCTATAAAAACAAAAAAATTAAAATAGTGACTTCTTGTATTATGGATATTTACATTCTTTTAACAAACTGTTTTGTATTCAAACCTTACAAACTTTACAAATTTACAACTTATACTTTTTAATATATAAATTAAAATTAAGTCATTAAATTTAATTTCTTATTTAATGACAAACAAAAGCAAAATATAACATATATATTTATATTTGGGCAATATAATGTTTAATAGATATATAAAATAACAGTTTTATAATTTATCCATAACTTATAACTGATGTGTATATTAACTTATACATTAAATATTTATAGATTTTAATCAAGTAAATGCTATTTCTAAGATTTATTTATGCTTTATAAATTATGTTGAGTTTACTACTGATATTAATATGTATGTATGTTTTTGAAACTGCATTAAAAAACGATAAAAAAAAAATCACAAATAATTGTTAATGAATATTAAATTAATTGCATTGCATCAAATCCAACATATTATAAAAGAGTACAAACACGTACATTTTTTGTCATATAAGACATAATCAAAATTGTTATGAATTTTGTGTTACACACTATACAGATTCACCAGTATAAGATCACAACATACTATTTTTGGTCATTTGGGTTTAAGTGTGTGTGGGTCATGGGTCAACTTTATAGTATCTCTTATGAATAAAAAGGTTGACTGAGTAATATTATAAAATATATATTTTTTGTTACATTTGTTACACAGTGTAACTTAGAGCTTTTTCATTTTTCTAAATTTTCAATTTTCATTCGCTTTTCCTAGGTCACCTGGTGGTCCAACGACAATTTATCACAGAAGTTAAAATGTTCTACATGTAATTCCAAACCAGAATCAGTTTTTCTTTTTTCCAAAAACTCGTTATTTCAAATTTTTGGTTTTCAAAAATCGTTCGACCTAAGTACGACGTTTAAAAATCCTTAATAACGGTTTTTCGAAAAATCAAAAGCATACAACTTATGAAGCTGGTTATGGGGATCAATTTTATGTCTCACGACTTTCGTCCTATCTCTCTCGGTTTTCCCGTAAAACACTTCGTAAACGAGAATTTTCATTTTTCGAAATTTTCAATTTTCATTCGCTTTTCCTAGGTCACCTGGTGGTCCAACGACAATTTATCACAGAAGTTAAAATGTTCTACATGTAATTCCAAACCAGAATCAGTTTTTCTTTTTTCCAAAAACTCGTTATTTCAAATTTTGGGTTTTCAAAAAACGTTCGACCTAAGTACGACGTTTAAAAATCCTTAATAACGGTTTTTCGAAAAATCAAAAGCATACAACTTATGAAGCTGGTTATGGGGATCAATTTTATGTCTCACGACTTTCGTCCTATCTCTCTCGGTTTTCCCGTAAAACACTTCGTAAACGAGAATTTTCATTTTTCGAAATTTTCAATTTTCATTCGCTTTTCCTAGGTCACCTGGTGGTCCAACGACAATTTATCACAGAAGTTAAAATGTTCTACATGTAATTCCAAACCAGAATCAGTTTTTCTTTTTTCCAAAAACTCGTTATTTCAAATTTTGGGTTTTCAAAAAACGTTCGACCTAAGTACGACGTTTAAAAATCCTTAATAACGGTTTTTCGAAAAATCAAAAGCATACAACTTATGAAGCTGGTTATGGGGATCAATTTTATGTCTCACGACTTTCGTCCTATCTCTCTCGGTTTTCCCGTAAAACACTTCGTAAACGAGAATTTTCATTTTTCGAAATTTTCAATTTTCATTCGCTTTTCCTAGGTCACCTGGTGGTCCAACGACAATTTATCACAGAAGTTAAAATGTTCTACATGTAATTCCAAACCAGAATCAGTTTTTCTTTTTTCCAAAAACTCGTTATTTCAAATTTTTGGTTTTCAAAAATCGTTCGACCTAAGTACGACGTTTAAAAATCCTTAATAACGGTTTTTCGAAAAATCAAAAGCATACAACTTATGAAGCTGGTTATGGGGATCAATTTTATGTCTCACGACTTTCGTCCTATCTCTCTCGGTTTTCCCGTAAAACACTTCGTAAACGAGAATTTTCATTTTTCGAAATTTTCAATTTTCATTCGCTTTTCCTAGGTCACCTGGTGGTCCAACGACAATTTATCACAGAAGTTAAAATGTTCTACATGTAATTCCAAACCAGAATCAGTTTTTCTTTTTTCCAAAAACTCGTTATTTCAAATTTTGGGTTTTCAAAAAACGTTCGACCTAAGTACGACGTTTAAAAATCCTTAATAACGGTTTTTCGAAAAATCAAAAGCATACAACTTATGAAGCTGGTTATGGGGATCAATTTTATGTCTCACGACTTTCGTCCTATCTCTCTCGGTTTTCCCGTAAAACACTTCGTAAACGAGAATTTTCATTTTTCGAAATTTTCAATTTTCATTCGCTTTTCCTAGGTCACCTGGTGGTCCAACGACAATTTATCACAGAAGTTAAAATGTTCTACATGTAATTCCAAACCAGAATCAGTTTTTCTTTTTTCCAAAAACTCGTTATTTCAAATTTTGGGTTTTCAAAAAACGTTCGACCTAAGTACGACGTTTAAAAATCCTTAATAACGGTTTTTCGAAAAATCAAAAGCATACAACTTATGAAGCTGGTTATGGGGATCAATTTTATGTCTCACGACTTTCGTCCTATCTCTCTCGGTTTTCCCGTAAAACACTTCGTAAACGAGAATTTTCATTTTTCGAAATTTTCAATTTTCATTCGCTTTTCCTAGGTCACCTGGTGGTCCAACGACAATTTATCACAGAAGTTAAAATGTTCTACATGTAATTCCAAACCAGAATCAGTTTTTCTTTTTTCCAAAAACTCGTTATTTCAAATTTTGGGTTTTCAAAAAACGTTCGACCTAAGTACGACGTTTAAAAATCCTTAATAACGGTTTTTCGAAAAATCAAAAGCATACAACTTATGAAGCTGGTTATGGGGATCAATTTTATGTCTCACGACTTTCGTCCTATCTCTCTCGGTTTTCCCGTAAAACACTTCGTAAACGAGAATTTTCATTTTTCGAAATTTTCAATTTTCATTCGCTTTTCCTAGGTCACCTGGTGGTCCAACGACAATTTATCACAGAAGTTAAAATGTTCTACATGTAATTCCAAACCAGAATCAGTTTTTCTTTTTTCCAAAAACTCGTTATTTCAAATTTTGGGTTTTCAAAAAACGTTCGACCTAAGTACGACGTTTAAAAATCCTTAATAACGGTTTTTCGAAAAATCAAAAGCATACAACTTATGAAGCTGGTTATGGGGATCAATTTTATGTCTCACGACTTTCGTCCTATCTCTCTCGGTTTTCCCGTAAAACACTTCGTAAACGAAATATTTTTCAATTTACGAATTATACAATAATATTTGAATTTTAAAATACATAAATTTGAATTTTACAATAATTGTACAATAATTGTACAATAATATTTGAGTTTTAAAATACATAAATTTGGGAATTATTTGGGAATTTTTACATTTCACTGTTGGTATTTCTGCATTTTCAGTTGGACCCGATTTTTGCGTTTCTTCCATGAAAATTTCGTGATAAAAAATCTGCTTGTTATCACGGGGTCCAACTGCCCGAGCCCCGTTCAAACTACAAGCATAGCGAATAGCGATAATTATTGGTACTCACTACTCACAAAGTCACGAATCACGAATTTACCCGTTGATACCACATTACCACTTGTCTTGATGATGATTTGTATTTGTTATCATTGAGTGCCGAGGAGGTTGACGTAAACAAATACAACTATACAAGACGCGACCGAGACGTGTGTCGTGTACTCGTGTAGTGTTGTTATTGTATTGGTGGTGTTTGGTTGCTTTTTGTTTTCGTGGCAACTAAATTGTAACAGTAAACAACCGATTGTTTGCTGTAATTGACTGTAGTGCAAGTACCGTCATCTTTCGACGCCCGAACACGAATATCATTTCCCCTGGACTATTTGACGTCTCAGTGTAAGTTATTTACCGACAATATCTAAAATCCACAAATATAGTATTGTTTGTATGATTTTACATATTATGTTTGTACAATATGGTGTTTAACTTAAAAAAAAAAATTAAAAATGCACCTGTTTATCGACTCGCTTTTAGGGCTTAGACAATGACATATTTATGTTTATTTTATGTTTTTTTAATAATTATTTGTTTGTTATTTTGTCACAGTGTCTGATTAAAAATGAGGAACTCACGTACCAACAAACCAAAGGAGACCAACAAACAGAAGAAGGAGAGAAAGAAGGAATTCTTGGAAAACAAAAAAAATGTTGTGTCGGTTGTATTGCCCACTCTGACCGTCATATTTGCTCTCATCACGCTGTTCATCTACTTAAAGGTGCATCCAAATGCATTGAATTTCATGGCTTCTGAAAAATCACTTTAAACAATGGATCTAATTATTATATCATATCTTTTTCATTCCCTTCTATTGTACACAAAATTATCCCCAATTTAAGTTTCAGTGTTTTTTTTTTTTTTTTAGTTTATGGCGTCTGTTAATATGTTCTATGCACAATAGTTGTGCGCATACATTTCAGATTAATGATACAAATATTAACTTTAAACACCATGTTAACATTCAAAGTATCTTGTTTATATTATTTAACAAACCATTTTACCATGTTATTCGATAATGTTTGGCTACAAAATCAATTGTATCTACAAATATTATTAAAAAATCATAAATTTATTTTATTTGATATTTGGATTAAAATGTACCGATCATTGCCTTATATTTTATTTTATTAGTACATAATTAAATTCATTATACTTATTCTATTTTTGAAATTTAATTATATTTATTTAAGACTGTTGTTTTATAAGCTGTTTGTTTTTGATTTAAAACTTTTACCTAAACCTTATGTCATTTTTCTAAATGGTTTTTAATAAAATATAGAAATCAAAAGAATATTAAATTTAAATCTCTAGTTTTTATAATTAATGTTAAAAGCTTTAACTACAAGGATTATAAACTAACAATAATTCACATTTGTGGATATATTAATAGAAACTTAAATTTAAAAATCTTAAGGAAAGAAGTTTTGTATTATTGTACTACCTATTTCATTAGTGTTTAGGTGTTGACAAATAAACAAATTTAAAAATACTTGTATTTTTTAATGTTTTAGTTAACAATATTTTGTTTCAATAACAAGCAAGGAATTATACAATTTATTAATAATTGTACTGAATTGGATAAAAATATTTAATTTAATTAACCAATTATAGGACCACTAAATCATGTTTTAATCCCTTAAATTATCTAATACATATAGACTAATTAAACAATAGCTAACACTAAACATTATTTAAATGTTAAATTATTGTTTATGGCGTTTATGCCTTTCAATAACAATATTTATCATAATTCGTAAAATTTTTTTTTTCTTTGAATGTTCTATTTTAGTAATCGTACAAAGTTTTTTGCAAGTAAAACCAGAACATTTCATTTACGCCACTAACAAATTTTATTCACACAGAAGACAGAACTGTGGCAATTATTCGCTATCATACGAGCATTTGCTCAGTTTGCTGTAGAAACTAATTTTCGTAAAAACGAATGTGTAACTTACGTTCAGCGGACGGTTTGTACTAGGTTTAACATTTTTCCTCGTTAAGCAGTCCTAGATCAAAAATAAATTATTTAGACATTAAGTGAGTAAAAGTCTTAAGAAACAGAATCTGTAAAATGAAATAGAAGTGTCAAGTGGACCTCGAACAAATGAGAACGACGCAGTCAAGCAGTCATTTAAAAATCATTAAAACGACGTTCCGCACGAATACATACGACCGCAATTTGGTTCTCTGACCAAAATTATATTTTAAACTACATGAATTAAAATGCTCAATACTGCACAAAAATATGTGTAAAAAAAAATGTTCTTTTTATTTGTCTTCAAATCTATAATAGGAATATTCCGAATATTATAGGAAGGGTATTATGTTGCACCTGTGAAATGTGTGAAGTTACGACTCATTAATCATTATGATATTTCATAAAATAGATTATTTCAATTTCACGTTAATTATAGTGTATATTTTGTGTTTCGTACCAAGTTACTAAAGTAGTAAAGTTGTATTCTGTGACCTAACGGCTAACCGTACTCAATGGTAACATGGGGCATGGGCCATACTAAATTTATCCACCTTGCTGTGAACACTAACCATTGATAAAGAACTAACAATAATGATAGAACGATAGTGTTATCTAATATACATTTAAAAAATAAAAACAAATGTTTATGATTACATAAAATAATAATTATTAATTTTGGAATTAGAATTAGGAAGACGTAAAAAATTTAATGTGTCGCTTTTAATTATAACGTTGTATTGTTGTTCGTGATGATCACTTATAATGACTGACAAGTATAGTTGGTTAATATTAGGATATTTAGTGACAAATCTGCTATGTTGTCACGCGGCAATGAATGCAAATATGTCGAGAAACGACGGTGGAGGATTAAAAAACGATTCATTGTTGGAAAATGATCCAGAACTTAACTATGTTCCGTCTGGGCCGCTGGTCATGTGCTCTTTTTTGTAAATAATTTTGTGCATACTCACTAATATTTAGTTATAACTTATAGCTTTACAACATGTCAAATTAGACAAAAACTATATAATAATAATATTTACTAGTTTTTTAATATTAATATTTAGGCCAATGGAGTTCATTGAATGTGAAGACTTAGTTGACTTAAAAGGAAACAAAACAAGAGATGATACCATGACAGGTGGCTGTTCTAAGGTACAACATTGTAAGGACTATAAAAATATAGACTATAACTATATGTATTGTAATTTTATATTTTAGTATGGCGGTAGTTATAGATATGAAGATGTAGAAAAAACAACAGTTCAATGCATGGTTTTACCTGGTATAGAATGTCACGGAAATAGGAAATTCAACAAGAAAGGATTTCCATGTGTGAAGTAAAAATGAATATTATATTTTTAATTGATTTAGTATTAAGAGGACACTACTTATGCAAGTGTTGTTAGGCACGTATCTGGAACCTCATCTTGGGAAGGGCAATTAATTTTTTTAGGAATAGTCCAAATCCTCCATAGTACATTTGTGCCGGTATAGTCGGAGTACTCTTATATAAAAAGGGTTGCTCATTATATGTAATTAATAATAAATATTAATAATTAGGAATGAGAAGTTATAGGACTTGCATATTTTTGTCTATGCCTTCTATTTATAGCAATAGGTGAGCTTTAAATCAGTTTCATAACCTACCGAGTTCATTTTTGTTGTTATTTTGCATATTTGAGTATACATTTTAAAAGAATGGCATATTAAACGATAAAATATGCATATTTAGTTAATATTATCAAAGATTATACTTAAATTAAATATTTTAATCAAATATTATACTTAAATAAAATATATTCAGACAATTGTTGTCGATTATACGTTGAAAGTCTTTAAAAAGCTCTAGTTGTCCAATGCAACAAATTTACAGGTTTGATAAATAAATAAAAATTAAATGCAAGTGATACAATATTTACAAAAATTTATAATTTTTTTTAGATATACAGGTGTTGAAACAAGAAGTCGTCCATTAGTTGCTGACATTTTTACATTGTTTATAAATTGTATTATATTATATTATTTTGATTTTGATTTTTTATACTTAATTTAATTTATTTTTTGATTTTTATTTATAATTAAAAATTTAAGTATATTTTTGTTTTTTTATGCATATTTTGACAATTTTTCCTTCTAAAACTTCTCGTCCCTACTTATAAGTGTTATAAGATACATACTAAGATAGACTATAATACGGGCTTTGGGGTGGGGATCGCCCACAAATACATGCCTGAGTGTTATATCTATATTTAAAAGTTCAAATGTACGGCATAGCAAATTTGCATTTATCATAGTTAACTGTGTGCATTGTTAGTTTTAATATTAGAGTGAATTGAACTATAATCAGTCAAAAGTAAGAACATTATTTGTGCTTTTAAGCAAGAAATGAGTATGTAAAAATTACAAATTACAAATGCATATACTAAAATATTAAAAATCCAACAATTCTGATATTGTTCATTATAATATTTAAAATAATTTAATGAATTATTGTGAATGTAAAATTTGATGTGCTGCTTTTGTTAGATGGAGATATCACATAAAGGCAATCATCCTCTCAATAAAAGATGTGCTAAACAAAAACTAATTATTATTATTATTATTACAGATATGGTGGCTATTATTTCCTAACTACTCTACTTTATTCAATATTACTTGGATTCCTTGGTATGGACAGATTTTGTCTAGGACAAACTGGAACAGCTGTTGGAAAATTATTGACACTTGGTGGTGGTGGTGTCTGGTGGATACTGGATGTTATTTTGTTAGTCACTAATCAACTTTTGCCTGAAGATGGCAGTAATTGGAATATTTATGTTTAGCTGAGAAACTCTTTTTGTAACTTTCATAAAATAAAACTAATACTTGTACCAAAAATTTAACAATATTTATTGATTTCAAAAACTTTTACAGTCTGTAGTTTATCTTGATCTGCTTTTATCCATTCATCTCTTTTATGCCTGAACATACCCAAATTTAATTTGGATGCAATAATTGAACCAAATTGTGTGCTAATAAGTTCAGATTCATGTTTTAAAAACTCGTTCATTATCATAGTACGCTGTTTTGAATCAGCTACTTTCCAAATGCAATCAAAAGCACGTGAACCACTTTTTGATTTTGCCAATGTTGTATAATGGTCCTAATTGCAAATACATTTTTAAAAATAGTACTAAATATTATGAATAACAAATTATTAATTTACTTTTAATTTCCATATCAATTTTTCGCGACTTCTTTCCCCAATGAATGCACTTTCAAAATATGCATTTCCGATATAACTGCCTTTTACATTACAAAGCAAGTAAACAAGACGTTCAGTGTCTAAATTATTTAAATTATTTACCATCTATAAAATAAATCAATTATAATAAGTAGTTTTTAAACATATAAACCCCACAACACCTTACTTTGATTGGTTTATTAAACTTCAATATATTTTGTACTATCATAGATCCATGGATATTAATTGGTGGTTCTTTACATGAATTATCAAAATTGTCAGCAACTTTTAACCCAAGAAGTATTAAAACAGTTACGCCATCTTCAGTTTCTTCTTTACATTTTAATGACTCGCATAATGTCTATTGAAAATTAAACATGTACAAAAAAATTAAGCTAGTGAAGTTTTTTTATTAATTTACTTCTATACTTACTTTAAAGAATAAAGCTTGTTTACACTTCAAACGTAAACAAGCATTAGACAATTCTAATAACACTCCAGTGTAACCAAGATTGATAATTTGTGACATTTTTTCCTTTAATTGATCAAAAATTGTTTCAAACTAAAAATATAAATTATTACAATTTTAAATTTTGATCTAAGCAAACAAGTTATAATGATTATGAAATGGTTCTTTTGAGGCAACTGAATGTTAAATATTGTGATAGGAGTAGTTCAACCCTTTAAATTTTTTCAGTAACTATGTTATTACTTTAGTGGCATCTACAGTAGTTGATAAAATTTTTTGCAAGGTGAAATTCCCATTATGATGAACTGCTAAGTTTGCAAGTTTATCATTGAAATATTTTTCATATAATAATTTATTCAATTTTTCTGGTGATTCAGAAATTATAACATCAAGAAGCCTGAAACAAAATTTTACAATAATGCATAATTTTATCTATCAAACTACTAACTTGTAACTACTATTAAGTTTGAAAATTAATTTAGAAGTACCTAGAAAATGAATTGTTTTCAAGAACCTGAGAAACATTTTCAAAAGTGCTACTTTCATCACTTGGAAAACATTCGCTCATTATTTTTTCAACCAAGGCTTTATATCTCTTTTTAGATACAGGTGAAATTGATTTAAGTAATACTTGTAACAACCCGGAAGTGATATCAGTTGAAGGCATTTCTGAAAAATAAAAATTCAGAAAATAATTTAATGAAAACTAAATATGGTTAGTTTTAAGTGTAAATGTTATAATATTTTATTTTCACCTGAAAATTGCTGAATATTTATTATACAGTCAGAATATTTTTTTAGTAAATCTTTATGATCTTTATTTGTATCTATATTTTCGCCTTTTTGTTGTGAAGTTTTTGAATTCAAATATGGTTGACCACATAAGCAAGCAATACAACTGCGAACTATATGATTAGCATATGTATCCCATACAAATTCCTCCAAATTGTTAATTATAAATTTGCACAGCTTATTAATAAAATTGAAATAATTTTCTTTTGAAGTCTCAGATATGTCCTCGGTGACCTTTTATAAATAATAACGAATATATTTTAATAATTAGTTACTTAACTAATACAAAAACAAAAATACCTTATATGCTCTATAAATTGCAACATGTAATAGTTGCTGGAGTACATGGCTAGCAAACTGGTCACAGCATATGGGTCGTAAATCGATTTCAAAGTGTTTAATCAAATTTAACACAGTCTGATCACTAGCTGCAGGTAGTAGGTCATCTACTACACGAGATACTACTTGATTACTACAATAATTCACTTCATTGCCATTTAATTGTTTAAATACATTATCCACAAAAATACCTGTAAATATTTTTTTAGACATTGATTATAATATTTTAAATGTTTAACAACAATAAAAAGCAAGAAAATAACAATACTGTAGCGAGCTGTAATAACTTATACATGCATGTATATATTGAAGTATATGAACATAGCAACCATGTAGTAAACCAACATATTAACAATTTCATTGAAAAGGACTGAAAGTCCATAAAATATCTTTTAACCATAGGCATGCTCAGACTTTGTTCACAGGATATGCGTCTGATAAAATGTGCCCCCTTTTTTATTTTTCCAAAATTAATTTAAAAAATATAAGTCTATACTCAATATTGATATGGTATTACCATTTTATAACTACTTAACAGTCTAAATTATGAATTGAGAAATTATTCGTGTGCCCCCAAGCACCTGGCTGCAGGGTATGCAAGCGCATACCCTGCATACTCCTTGCACATGCCTATCCTTTTAACTTATATTGTAGGCATGGATAATAATTATATTATTTTATATTTTAAAGACAGGCTGGAATAATTTGTTTTCACACTAAATTCGCAACAACATAAAGGATAACCAGGAAGGGACTGTTACAGGTACGAGCAATTACATGTAATATTAGGAATAGTATAGAAAGATATTCGAAGACCATATATTGGTCATTACTCATTTATATTAATTGTAGTAAAGATAAGCAGTTTTATCAAGGAGATCTAGTCCCCAGATCAAAAGGACTTTATCCGATGCAGTATTATAGAGCTAGTAGCAACACTTCTCATTTACAACACTGCTGTTATTTATTTTATTTTCATTTGAACTAAGAAGTATTTTTGATTAAATAAGTACTTAGAAAATTTTACAAAACTGTGTAGAAATTGTTTAAACACAATTCACAGACCTGTAGAACTAGATGTTCACAACAATACTTACATTTATCGTCGCTGCTTTCGAATGTTTCTTTTGATACTTTGAGAATATTTAGAAAATATTGAAAATCTTCGTCTTGGATCTGGAAACCATGTCCAAACTTTCCACGTTTGGAGAATTTCACGGCTCGTTGGTAAGTCGACATACGTTTTGGTTTACGTTTAAAATCTCCTCCAGACGATTGTGAATCCATAATTGATAAAATATAAGTCTAAAATTACAGTAATAAATAAAATAAAATTTTAAGTATTGAAATTTATAAAATAAAAACAAGTAACCCACAAAGACGAGATGTAATCTGTGAGGCGGAAATCTCGAGATTCAAGCATTAAGCGTTTAAAGTTAAACTGAGAAATTTGTCGTGTGATTACTGTGATTTACTGATCTATGAACTGTAAGTTCAAAATAAATGTGGTCTGTCGGTCTGTGACTGAGTTTATGAAGCATGACAAAGTTGATAACTCCTGCATAGTAAGCTACTATACCACTGATAAGAGATTGGTTAATACCATGATTAAATATAGAAAGATCTTAGATCATATCAGATCATATTGTTCTGTGATCATATATATATATATATTATATAATATGATCTAAGAGAAAGATACTATCTAGTATCTTTAATCTTAGATAAGGTCGGACACTCGAATAACTTTAATCGTTTAATCTATTTTATAATTTTCTATGACTAGTGCTTTACAATCTTTATATGACAAAATATTTTGTCATGGTACTTTACTTTCTAACCTCCCATTGATTACAATATTTCCGATAAATGAGGCCAGATCTTAGATCTAAGGGCCTGAGGCACTACTAAGCTAATAAGGTTTCCCTTTGTTGCCACAAAGGCACTAAAGGTATTTTGAAGTTACAAAGTTAAGGGTCGTAAACACCGGATACGCCATATAGGCGGTAATGTCTACTTTCTACTATTTAGTGGCTAGTGGAAAATATAAATTATAATTTATAAACATATTGAACAAATATTCAATTTTTGATGTGTCTTGTAGTCTTGTTACTATTAATCAGTTGTTTTTTAAAAATGCCAAACAAAATCTGTTAATACTTTCATTGTAACATTGGAGAAACTCTCCGTTTTTAATATCCTTAAAGAATTTACAGTTGGCATCCGTCTCGATATCGGATATATTGGTAGTCGGGACTGTCATCGATATTGAACTCTCTGTCCCGACAAATGACCAACAAGTCCCAATTGACTATTTGAGAATAATTGCAAAACTGTGCATTGCAAATTTCTCTTTATTGCATACTTATATAAATTACTAGTTGCCATTCATGATTCATCCCGGTTTTAACGGCAAAAATCTGATTTTTGTAATGTTAAATTGAGTAGGTATGATAATGTTTACTGCTTGTCTGCTTAGTATGTTGTTGCATATAAGAACACTGGTAAACGGAAAAAAAGTCTCGGAAAAAAAATCCCCGGTAAAAAAGTCCCACGGAAAAAAAGTCTCTGGAAAAAAAGGCTCCAAATTAATATTTGATTTAAATTCAGTCTTTTATCATATAGGTATTTGGTATTTGGTATTTATAATCTATATAGATAGGTACATTATAGCCTATAGGTTACATACATGTTAAATATTTTGTTGAAGATAATTAACAAACAACTAAATTAAATAGGTACAATATAATAAAATAATTAAAAATTTAATAAAATATGTCTTATAATATTATTTAAAAAATATAAAAATGCATTTATTTAGATATAATATACCCCTCGTAAAATAATTATAAATTTAATAAAATATGTCTTATAATATTATTTAAAACATATAAAAATGTATTTATTTAGATATAATATACCCCTCATAAAATAATTAAAAATTTAATAAAATGATCTTTTTCTTTTAAATTATTACGTATGATAGGTATACTTGTATATGGTACTACGTGTAACTGCCAAACTATAGATTTTGTCAATTGTCATGTACTATCTACAGATAAGATTTGTCTACCCAATTTATTTTATAAATAAAATAACAAATATAATGGAAATATCGTTTTATTTATACTGCAACGGGAGACTTTTTTTCCGGGGACTTTTTTTCTATAGGACTTTTTTACCGGGGACTTTTTTTCCGAGACTTTTTTTCCAGGGACTTTTTTTCCTAATATCAAGAACACTAAGTGATCATAATTTTTGTAAAAATAATATACCGTCACTCCCCAGTATCAGATTCTTGACGATATCTATCGATAATAGATACATCTTCTAAGATCGGGGTTAATAACAATTGACAATTAGTAATTACTAGTTATATTAATTATTAATTTGCATTTCTAAATTTATTATAGGTAATTCAGTAACTACAGAAACTAAATGCTGAACAAATTTAGTTATATTATAGAGTCAATAGAATCATTGTTCGATCAGTAAACATTGACACATTTTGTACAGTGATCAAATAACTAATAAAAGTGATCACTGATCACTAATCAGATATTATGAATTTGTATTACCTATTATTTTTATTTGATTTACTTTTCCTAACGAGTAATTACTACAACTAACTAAATATACGTGTTATTTACTTAATTAAATTATTCATTTATTAATTATATAATCCCTGTAAAATATTGTGTGGTAATTAAATGTTCAATTAATACAAAAAATGTATTTTTAATTGAATCAATACAATATTAAATAAGCAAAAGTACCTATTTACTATTTAAATTTAAAACCAGGGGCTTATAAAGACCTTCAATGAGAAGTTGAAGAGAGATTACATACTTACATACAAAAATATATATATATGCATCAAAATAAGTTGAATACAAAGATTTTACAATTTAATTGGCACTTATAGCTTATGCTGGCAATCTACCACCAAATATTTCTAAACGTATGCAATATTACGATTAACCTAAATTGTAAAACTAATTAGGAACTTGGGTTTTAAAAAAAATTCGGTACTTATCGGTTATCGCGACTACCTAGCGAGACGTATTGAATGGTGGTTATTATTAGCATTGCTGTGGGGATTTCTTGTAGACAAGTAATATGACATTTTACTTGCTAAAATGGTGTCAAACACAGTTAAATATGTGTTATGATACTACTGGACTGGAATAATTATATGCGAGAAATATGTGTTTTAAGCCTAAAAAGTCGTAACGTGAAAATTGGTGGTCCAGGAAAAATAGTAGAAATCGACGAAGGCTTTTTACAAGACGTAAAAATAATGTTGGTAGAGTTTTACCTCAACAATGGATTTTTGGAGGCATTTGTCGGGAAACGGCGGAATGTTTTTTAGTTGAAGTCAAAAATCGGTCTGCGTCTACACTGCTACAAGCAATAAAAGATAATATAAACCAAGGTAAAACTATTTATTCTGATTGTTGGCGTGGTTATAAAACAGATGAACTACAGAATGCTGGGTTTCAACATTTAACCGTTAACCACACTTATAATTTTGTGGATCCTCAAACTGGTGCTCACACACAGAATAATATCGAAAGGTTATGGGGATCCTCTAAATGGCGCAACAAAAAACATAGACGCACTGCTCGTCAACATTTGGATAGTTATTTGGTTGAATTCATGTGGCGTCAAAAGCATGAAAGTCCATTTATAGGAATTTTAAATTGTATGTCTGAGCATTTTCTTCCTAGAGTGAATTATTAATTATTTCTAGTTTTATACAATTTTTCCATTTTATAATAGTTTTTTTTTTTAATTTTAACGGTAGTCGCGATAACCGATAAGTACCAAAAATTCTGAGAACCCATGGGTTACAGTAGTTTTTTTTAGGCTTTGGGCGATAAATTTATTATTCGTATTTTGTACACGTATTTAAATTATCTTGTTTGGTTTGTCGCGTTTCATTTACAGACATAATTAGGTATATTTGTATAATTCAGTTACCTACGAATTCATAAATGATACCTAATCCAAACAATGTTTCATTCTAAGAGGTGAATAAAGCATAATTTTCTATTTATGAAGATATCGTTGAATCGGAAACCTTAATATTACGCTATACTTTATATTTTAAATAGGATGTAAAAAATAACATAACCATAACATTTATAACAAATAGGTAGAGTAAAAAAAGAATTAAGTCCAGGTTAGTATGAATTGACGGTGTAACAACCAATGTTTTTTTGTAATTGTTCATCAATCATAGTTTTAATACTATAATATAGTAGCTATAATAATAATAAAAAAAAAACAATTTTGCGCCTTGTGAAAAAGGTTATCAATGCTTAGACGTTTAACCACTTAATATTATTAATGTTATTCTATGGTTAAGCAATATTTAAAAATTATAATAGTGGAATAGAGCACTAACCTTAGAATAGGTATTTCTGATTGACACTACGAAAATCGACAGATCGTGTGTTATCATTTAAATAGTTATTCATATTTTTAATTATCTATTAGCCATTAGGTATATTAATTACAAATAAAAAATTACCATTGGGTCTCTTGGCAACCTCCAATATTCGGCTCAACTTCTGTCACTGCACACCATGAATTATGGCTTATACATATAATTAATAGCTCATACTAAGAATCTTAGTTTATGAATTTATGATTAAAAACCAGTGGTGCAACTAGGGGGGGGGGGTGCAAAAATGTCTTTAGCACCCCTTGTTTTTTATACCAAACTATTATTATTTTAGCCATCAATTGGTAAACTGACAATAGTTTTAGCACCCCACGTTTTAGAGATCTAGGTGTGCTATAGCCATGCCAACCTGGGGATGGGGCCAGTTGGACCCCGTGATAAGAGTTGGACCCCGTGATAAGAAATTATAGGTGATAACAGAAATTAAAAGTTCGAACACTAACCTCAAATCGCAAAAATTCAAATTAATACCAACTATTCAACATTGTAAATAATTCTACTACGATTTTTGAGTATATAAATTTCTCAGCCTGGTCCCCAGAACCAGATACATTATTTATCCGTCGTATTCTGTCGGTCGAAATTAATAAATTACCGTTATTCAACATTTTAACGACTTTAACGGACAACGAATAACGATTACTTGTTTTACGTTTGCTGCCCCTGGCTGGAAGTTTGGTTCAACATTTAACATAAGTAAAACTTGTGTATAATAAGTGCCTAAATCAATTGTTTGTAATATATTTGAATGTTTATTAATTAATTAATATCCAACTAGTAAGTACTAGTAGTACTACCTTTATTTTTAAGCCATTGGCGCAACTATAGACCTAAATAACAAATGTTTGTTATAGAATTTCACACATTATTACTTATTTGTATGTTGTACATTAACAACTTATATATTATTACACTCATAAAGTAAATAATTTCCTTATTATTTCAATATAAATATATAATACATAAATACTTTACAACTCATAATAAGTTATAAATTACATATATTTTATATTTATCAATAAGATCATTACATGTTATTTTAAAATTATTTTCCTTTTTTTTCTTTGTTAATCGTCTTAGTTGCACTGTGGTCTCTATGTTACACTGTCCTATAAATGTTAGTATTCTATCTTATGTGTTTTATGTTTTGTTAATAGGTACATGTTTAACATAATTAACAGTGTAACAACAATTCATAACAAAATTAGTAAGTTCCATCAATATTTGTATTTAGTCTAGTATATAAATTGTTTTTTATTTGCTGTGCGTATTTATCATATTGCCTTCAAAGCTTAACCTGGTTTCAACCTAAATTTGAACAATTCCCTTATTAGTCAATCATTGATGAAAAAAATTAGTTTTAATTTTGAGAAATTTTTATTACTTCAAATACTAAGTTATATGTAAATGTATCATTATAAATAGAAATCGTGTACTGGATATTTTTGCTTTTTAATGGTGTGTATGAAAACAAATTGTTTTTAATTATTGTTATTGTTGACAATATTATACCTATTATTAAATAATGATTAATTTATATAATAAACAGAAAGACAGTCTTTCAAAGATTGACTATTGTTGAAAATCAGTTCTTTTAGAATTACAACAGTACACAAATAACCTCACAGAAATTGTATAATTTTTATTTTCTGAATAAACATGATTTGTTATGTTTATGGTTGAATAATGTAAATTTACTTTTTTAAATTAGAAATTATACTTCCAGATCTGAAAGAAAAATACTACAAGGATTATCAGAGAATCTGTACAGTAACTGAACAGAAACAATGATCTGTTGATGTTTTTGAAGAGGACTGTTCTCCAAAATCATGACTATGTTCCACAACAAATTGGACCTTATCCCTTAGTACCTATGTTGTAAATACTGTGAATATTGTAATTCATTTAAATTTAATTTTCTACTTGTCCACTTACAAAAAACTATTCAACTGGGGAATTAATTGTACTTATTATTGTAGGAGGTCTGTTATTGTTCAATGTTATAAATTATAATATTCCTTTTATTATTAAATTATGTAATTTATTAAGTTTATTGTTATTGAATTATTTTATTTATAAAATTTACTGTTATTTAATTATATTATTATTAAGTGAGTAACTACCAGTAAAAAATTATACTTTATTTTTTCAAAAATGATGATTTTAAAATAAATTATAGAGTTAATAAACTAACGTACCCATTACATTTTTTTTTAAATACTACTTAAAAATTAAAAAGTGATGTTCTTCTTATTAAAATTAATCTTATAATGTTTATACAAAAACTGTATTTAAGCATTTTCAGATCTGTTGGTTGCAGTAAGAACTATTTATGAGAAACTGTTTTGCTTTCAATTTTTAATCCTAACTATAAAAAAATTGAGTAAGTGGGTGTTGCTTTGCTGTACAATAGGTTAATAATGGGTGTACTGACATTTAAATTCAATGAAATAAAATCATTATATCAGAAAAACAATTATGAACAAAGATGTTCTATCAGCCTACATTATTACTAAGTAGATTTGATGGCATTGTGAATAAAGTAATTAATTTTACTATTGCATTAGTACAGCAGTAGGTTAAATTCATTTTTACAGGAAAAACAATGCATTTGAAAATGCTTTTATACATATACTTGCTATATAACTTCTTATGAAGAATCATGTATACAATTTCCAAAACTTAAAAATAGAAGAAAGACAACTTTTAACTACGAAAAAGTTTGTTCTTTTTTTGAAATTTGATAGGTAAATGTCAAGGTATAAACTTATAATACTTATAAAAACAAATCAAGACTTATGAATTATGATTATCCTTATATTACATTTTTAAGCTTTTTTACACAACAAAAAAAAGTTTTATGGACATTTGTGATCTATGTTTTGTTTATATTTCAATAATATTAGTTATAGCCAGGCTGTCAGATCCTTATTTCTTTCATCAGTAGAAGGGGTTTATATAGGCAAGTTCTATACATTATAATTAATTTTTAAAAATAAAATATTAGTTGATCGATTGATTCTTCTATTATTCTATCTCTATGATACAATTTATTTTATAAATTATTTTGTCATACAGTACACCTCAAATAGTGAACGCATTATGTATTTTATTAAATTGGCATACAGATTTGAAGGTATTTTGTATAGGCAACCCTACCGCACATTCAATATTTTCGCTATTTTCTATTTTCCTCATAAACTATTGCATAATATTTAAAAACTGTCGACTCATTTATAATTATATAACTGTCCAAATTCTGATTTTTTTATGAATTTTTGTCCAAAAATTCAATTTATTATTACGTTTTCAAAAATCTAACTCCAAAACTAAACCCTTTAATACTGGCCCCATCTAGATAAAATCTTCAAGGATCGACGCAGATGCGTCCCTAGATAATCTTCCAAATACTAAAGGTTTTTCAACTCAATTATTTAGACGGTAAGTGGTGATTTAAATTTAAAGTTTTCAAAAAAGGAAATTGGCGGGAAATTTGGTTTTAGCAATTTCTTAATTTTAAAATTAAAATTCAACATTTTTGAGAACAAAAATTTGATCTCAAGGTGTCACTGCATTGAACCTCGAAGATTTCGAAACGATACAACTATGAACTATAATATTAAAAAGTTAGTACTTCAAGTTGAACCTCAAAATCTATGGATGAATATCATAATAACAACATATTATATCATGTGTTAAAATAACGAGTTGTAAAATGCGAAGTTTTAGAAAAGTTATGTTGTATAACATAAAACTTTTTAAATATTTATTTTATTTACTTAATGCAAGTCTGCGTCATATTCAACATTAGGTACTTAAGTCAATTTCTTTAATGAATCTGGTTTCAAAGTAAATAATTATATTTTTCAGTTATATAAAAGTTTAACATTACCCTAAACGGTATAATAATACTGAATCTTCTACATTTTAATTACCAAAAGCAACAAAAAAATTATGAAAAATTACGACTCGGTACAATTTGTAAGAAATACGATATATTCGCAAACGTCAAAGTCATATAATATTCTATGTAAATAAAAAAACTACATTACTTATTATACGTACAATTACAAAAGGTAGACCTTAAACACCTTTTCAAAAGCGTAAATATTCTTAATTTCGTACTGTGTTTCATCATTATCTATGAGTACTATTATTACTTATTAGTACTGTACACTTGCATTAAATTGTTAAATTTTAGGAAGGCATTCATATTTAGTAAAACACTAGGTAAGTATACATATTATTTAGAAATAGTTTTTCATCAAATCATATCGAGAATCATGCGGCAATGATATGATATATTATAATTTTGAAAAATTCTTACGAAAAAACTATTGTCTCTACAGCTATAAAAGTTACGTTCCTAAACAATGGTTAGGCCTCTCCAAAAATTACCCTGTAGTTGGGGTACCTTTAACCCCCCCCCCCCAAATATATTTTTGAAAAACCTTAGTGGTCGTTCTACGTGTCTGAAACTCAATATTCTGGTATTTTTGAGGATTCTGATTAAAAGTGATATCTTTTGTCGAGACCGTAAAAGCCGTTTTTACCCCACTTTGGGGCTTTGGAATTCCGAAATTTGAGTTTTTTAGTCGAGTGTTACTCGGCCGGGTTTCGATGTAGGGGCATAGTTTCTTCACCAAAAGTTTTGTTTTAAGTTATTTTACATAAAATCTTTCGGTGGTCGGAGGGTCCTATGCCCCCCCTCATGAATATTTTGAAAAATGTTTATTTTTTGTTCCACGTTTCTGAAATTCGCAGGTTCGATTTTTTGTAGATCGGTGATCAAAATCGGCGTCTTGTGTCGAAACTGTAGGAGCCTTTTTTACCCCTCTTTTTGGCGTAGGAAATTAGGATTTTGCAGTTTTTGGACTTTGTTGCCACGAAACACTTAGACTTTGGGTGGTTAGAGCAATTTTTTTCTACGCATCGTTAAAAAATTTTTGTCAAAAATCGAACGGTACCAAAACCAAAGAAATCGGACGTTTTGTTGGAAAGTTATGATTTTCTTTTTCTTTTTTGGTACTTAGATTTTACGTATTTTCTGAATTTTTTGAAATTGAGTTTTTGTTCAATCTTTTTGAAATTTGAGTGCTGACTTATAAATGCCATGACGAGTTATAAAGGTTCTATGGTCAAAATGCCTAGGATCATTATTTACCCCGTAATCGGGGTGCGAAAATAGTTGAAAATCGAATCACTTGTTTTTTTGTATACACATACGTTTCTTTGTGGTATATCGATTTAACGAATTATATTTTTGAACTTTTTTTGAACTTTTTACTCGTTTTAGGTTTGTTCGCGTTTCAACGTTTGGCAATTACACCATCAGCATAAAAAATAATTTATTTTGAAGTAATTTTTCATCAAATCACATCGATAATACATTTATTTAATGTTTATACCCCTTGTTTATATAAGCAATTTCGTTGTATATATGAGATACGACCATCATTTTTAAAATGTACGACGCAGTCAGTCGATCACTCGATCGTAAGCCATACAATTTTTAATAAGTCATTTTACTCTAACACTATATTTTATGATCCTTCATTAAGTAAAACTTAATTAACTATTCAGTATTCGACTCGCAATCAATAAATTAAATTCGTCAACCAAAATTGTGTTGATATTTGATTTTCATTCCTTAAGAAGAACCGACTAGGTACCAAACAATAAATTAAACAACCGTACAAGATCTGACTGGAACGGGATATAACAGTGTTATATATCAACTAGGTACCTAAGTATCAATAATTGTTCATATAACTGATGAACTTTGAATTTCAATCATCAAAATTAACGATATATACTCCTAAAAAAATGCTTATAATTAAATGTATATTGTTGTGAATGTATAATAATAATATGACAAGTCTCAAAATGTATTAACGCTGAACAATAGGTATAGTAAATTACAAAATGACAAGTGTAATATTATGTTTTCTATTCAAAAATTTGTCATTGTTCGTTTGTAGATGAGGTTAATCCCACATAGAAGAATGATAAATGGTGAAATCTAAAGTTTATCGATAGAGAATTTTATGCAGATTCCATTTAAATGGTCAGTGTAATGAATTTTTCAGTAGTTAAATAGATAACTTTCAAAAAGCATAAAAAAGCTAAAAAACAATACAAAATTAGCTTTATCAATATTATCATAGATTATACATTAAGATAATGAATTATTAATTAGTATAACCATGGTTTTAGTTTTATAAGGTTACCACTTCGAATGTCTGATAAACAATTGCGGTTATGTTCAATTTTTACGTAAATAATAATTATACGTTAATTTGATAATTTGTATTTTTTTAATTTTACTTTTTAGTATTTACGTTCTAAGTAATTAGTTTTTGTATAATTAAATAATATGTTCTTTACCCTGTACAGTATACAAATTACAGATTAAAACAGTTCTCTTTAGATGTGGTCTTCATCAGTCATTCTTATAGTCATTGGAAACAACCGGTTTGCATAATATGTAGATTTAATTAACAGTATAACAGTATAATTATTTTTACTTTTTAGGTACAATGTATCGATAAATAATTGAAACCATTGCAAAAAACAAGTTAAATTCATGCTATCTACAACATTCATATTCAAATCTTCATAACTTAAATCATGTAAGTTCTGTATAGTGTTCCTAATGTTCCTATAATGTAGTACTCATTTAAGGTTTATTACCTATTAGCATATCTGAAACAACTTAAGAGATACACTGACAAGATAATTATTTATCTTATAAAGTTGTAGTCAGGTGTTGGTTGATACCTGTGATTTTGTAATTGTTGGCTGATCAATTTTATAGTAGTAGTAAATGGTGATAGAATTACTATTTTATAATATTAAAAAGGTTGTATATATCTATATTGTTATTTTTTTACTTTTCTATATCAAGTATAGATAATAATAAATAATATAAGTATATATACTTTAGGTACACAACTATAACACAAAGATGTTTGCTATAATAATATTGATTAAAGATTGGTTTCTATTTTACATTAAATTTCATTATAATATTGAGCTATTGAAACAATTTTCAAAATTATTTAGTTAATATAATTTTTTTTTTCCTAATTATAGTTAGCAAGATACAGTAACTGAAGTATACATGTATCCAGGCCAATAAGGAGATTATTCTGTTTGGAAAAACATCTGAAAAAACTGTTCCTACTAACATAATTGTTTATCCGGTAAGGTAGAAGAGTTCATATTATCTGAATTACTATAGTGTGTCACTTTACTATTATAAAAGTTATTTTATGAATACTATCTATATTTTATTAGTCTGTATATTACAGCCATAGCAACACAGGGGATCAATGCAATTTGATACTGCTATTAATTATGTTCATAATTATTTAAGTTTTAATTTAACCCAAAACAATATTTTTAGATATTTATAGGCATTGTTACACATACAAAATAAGAGATTTAAATAATACATTCAATTTTATAATATTCTACTCTTTCTTATAGAGGAAAGAAATAATATAAATTTTTATGTTTAATCAATATATATAATACATTGTCAAAATGCATTTAATGTATACTTAAAATCAGTATTGTATTAATTGCTATCTGGTTAACTGTCTGCTATTTTAGTGTTCCTGTTTACTTATTTTTCATTTTTATCACAATAGTTTAAACATTTTAAATAACCAGATATTCTATAATATTGTTATCATAATTAACAAATAAAAATACTACATTGGTGATGGTTATTTTACATTTATAATCAAAAAATGTATGCTTATGGTTTTATTTATATGATTTTGTTTTATTGTTATAGTCTGCAAAGAAGAGATTCCAGATAAATTAGTATAATAGTGACTAACATGGACTACTCAAAAAAGATGTGTTGTTCGCATACAAACTAATCGCTATCCAGCAAGCTGTCAATATTACTCTATTGATAAATATCTGATAATTGATTATCAAACAAAGTTTGTCGGTTTAAATGAAATAAAAGAAAACTTGATACAAATATTATTGTGACAATTATTATTATTTTTTTTTACTTTAACTCCTTATAAGGTGTAAAAGGCTTTTATTTATTGACTTTTTAATGTGTCAACAAACTAATTAATTTTATTATTATTATTTTTACACTATTTAAATCAAATTTCATCTATAAAAACAAAAAAATTAAAATAATGACTTCTTGTATTATGGATATTTACATTCTTTTAACAAACTGTTTTGTATTCAAACCTTACAAACTTTACAAATTTACAACTTATACTTTTTAATATATAAATTAAAATTAAGTCATTAAATTTAATTTCTTATTTAATGACAAACAAAAGCAAAATATAACATATATATTTATATTTGGGCAATATAATGTTTAATAGATATATAAAATAACAGTTTTATAATTTATCCATAACTTATAACTGATGTGTATATTAACTTATACATTAAATATTTATAGATTTTAATCAAGTAAATGCTATTTCTAAGATTTATTTATGCTTTATAAATTATGTTGAGTTTACTACTGATATTAATATGTATGTATGTTTTTGAAACTGCATTAAAAAACGATAAAAAAAAAATCACAAATAATTGTTAATGAATATTAAATTAATTGCATTGCATCAAATCCAACATATTATAAAAGAGTACAAACACGTACATTTTTTGTCATATAAGACATAATCAAAATTGTTATGAATTTTGTGTTACACACTATACAGATTCACCAGTATAAGATCACAACATACTATTTTTGGTCATTTGGGTTTAAGTGTGTGTGGGTCATGGGTCAACTTTATAGTATCTCTTATGAATAAAAAGGTTGACTGAGTAATATTATAAAATATATATTTTTTGTTACATTTGTTACACAGTGTAACTTAGAGCTTTTTCATTTTTCTAAATTTTCAATTTTCATTCGCTTTTCCTAGGTCACCTGGTGGTCCAACGACAATTTATCACAGAAGTTAAAATGTTCTACATGTAATTCCAAACCAGAATCAGTTTTTCTTTTTTCCAAAAACTCGTTATTTCAAATTTTTGGTTTTCAAAAATCGTTCGACCTAAGTACGACGTTTAAAAATCCTTAATAACGGTTTTTCGAAAAATCAAAAGCATACAACTTATGAAGCTGGTTATGGGGATCAATTTTATGTCTCACGACTTTCGTCCTATCTCTCTCGGTTTTCCCGTAAAACACTTCGTAAACGAGAATTTTCATTTTTCGAAATTTTCAATTTTCATTCGCTTTTCCTAGGTCACCTGGTGGTCCAACGACAATTTATCACAGAAGTTAAAATGTTCTACATGTAATTCCAAACCAGAATCAGTTTTTCTTTTTTCCAAAAACTCGTTATTTCAAATTTTGGGTTTTCAAAAAACGTTCGACCTAAGTACGACGTTTAAAAATCCTTAATAACGGTTTTTCGAAAAATCAAAAGCATACAACTTATGAAGCTGGTTATGGGGATCAATTTTATGTCTCACGACTTTCGTCCTATCTCTCTCGGTTTTCCCGTAAAACACTTCGTAAACGAGAATTTTCATTTTTCGAAATTTTCAATTTTCATTCGCTTTTCCTAGGTCACCTGGTGGTCCAACGACAATTTATCACAGAAGTTAAAATGTTCTACATGTAATTCCAAACCAGAATCAGTTTTTCTTTTTTCCAAAAACTCGTTATTTCAAATTTTGGGTTTTCAAAAAACGTTCGACCTAAGTACGACGTTTAAAAATCCTTAATAACGGTTTTTCGAAAAATCAAAAGCATACAACTTATGAAGCTGGTTATGGGGATCAATTTTATGTCTCACGACTTTCGTCCTATCTCTCTCGGTTTTCCCGTAAAACACTTCGTAAACGAGAATTTTCATTTTTCGAAATTTTCAATTTTCATTCGCTTTTCCTAGGTCACCTGGTGGTCCAACGACAATTTATCACAGAAGTTAAAATGTTCTACATGTAATTCCAAACCAGAATCAGTTTTTCTTTTTTCCAAAAACTCGTTATTTCAAATTTTGGGTTTTCAAAAAACGTTCGACCTAAGTACGACGTTTAAAAATCCTTAATAACGGTTTTTCGAAAAATCAAAAGCATACAACTTATGAAGCTGGTTATGGGGATCAATTTTATGTCTCACGACTTTCGTCCTATCTCTCTCGGTTTTCCCGTAAAACACTTCGTAAACGAGAATTTTCATTTTTCGAAATTTTCAATTTTCATTCGCTTTTCCTAGGTCACCTGGTGGTCCAACGACAATTTATCACAGAAGTTAAAATGTTCTACATGTAATTCCAAACCAGAATCAGTTTTTCTTTTTTCCAAAAACTCGTTATTTCAAATTTTGGGTTTTCAAAAAACGTTCGACCTAAGTACGACGTTTAAAAATCCTTAATAACGGTTTTTCGAAAAATCAAAAGCATACAACTTATGAAGCTGGTTATGGGGATCAATTTTATGTCTCACGACTTTCGTCCTATCTCTCTCGGTTTTCCCGTAAAACACTTCGTAAACGAGAATTTTCATTTTTCGAAATTTTCAATTTTCATTCGCTTTTCCTAGGTCACCTGGTGGTCCAACGACAATTTATCACAGAAGTTAAAATGTTCTACATGTAATTCCAAACCAGAATCAGTTTTTCTTTTTTCCAAAAACTCGTTATTTCAAATTTTGGGTTTTCAAAAAACGTTCGACCTAAGTACGACGTTTAAAAATCCTTAATAACGGTTTTTCGAAAAATCAAAAGCATACAACTTATGAAGCTGGTTATGGGGATCAATTTTATGTCTCACGACTTTCGTCCTATCTCTCTCGGTTTTCCCGTAAAACACTTCGTAAACGAGAATTTTCATTTTTCGAAATTTTCAATTTTCATTCGCTTTTCCTAGGTCACCTGGTGGTCCAACGACAATTTATCACAGAAGTTAAAATGTTCTACATGTAATTCCAAACCAGAATCAGTTTTTCTTTTTTCCAAAAACTCGTTATTTCAAATTTTGGGTTTTCAAAAAACGTTCGACCTAAGTACGACGTTTAAAAATCCTTAATAACGGTTTTTCGAAAAATCAAAAGCATACAACTTATGAAGCTGGTTATGGGGATCAATTTTATGTCTCACGACTTTCGTCCTATCTCTCTCGGTTTTCCCGTAAAACACTTCGTAAACGAGAATTTTCATTTTTCGAAATTTTCAATTTTCATTCGCTTTTCCTAGGTCACCTGGTGGTCCAACGACAATTTATCACAGAAGTTAAAATGTTCTACATGTAATTCCAAACCAGAATCAGTTTTTCTTTTTTCCAAAAACTCGTTATTTCAAATTTTGGGTTTTCAAAAAACGTTCGACCTAAGTACGACGTTTAAAAATCCTTAATAACGGTTTTTCGAAAAATCAAAAGCATACAACTTATGAAGCTGGTTATGGGGATCAATTTTATGTCTCACGACTTTCGTCCTATCTCTCTCGGTTTTCCCGTAAAACACTTCGTAAACGAGAATTTTCATTTTTCGAAATTTTCAATTTTCATTCGCTTTTCCTAGGTCACCTGGTGGTCCAACGACAATTTATCACAGAAGTTAAAATGTTCTACATGTAATTCCAAACCAGAATCAGTTTTTCTTTTTTCCAAAAACTCGTTATTTCAAATTTTGGGTTTTCAAAAAACGTTCGACCTAAGTACGACGTTTAAAAATCCTTAATAACGGTTTTTCGAAAAATCAAAAGCATACAACTTATGAAGCTGGTTATGGGGATCAATTTTATGTCTCACGACTTTCGTCCTATCTCTCTCGGTTTTCCCGTAAAACACTTCGTAAACGAGAATTTTCATTTTTCGAAATTTTCAATTTTCATTCGCTTTTCCTAGGTCACCTGGTGGTCCAACGACAATTTATCACAGAAGTTAAAATGTTCTACATGTAATTCCAAACCAGAATCAGTTTTTCTTTTTTCCAAAAACTCGTTATTTCAAATTTTGGGTTTTCAAAAAACGTTCGACCTAAGTACGACGTTTAAAAATCCTTAATAACGGTTTTTCGAAAAATCAAAAGCATACAACTTATGAAGCTGGTTATGGGGATCAATTTTATGTCTCACGACTTTCGTCCTATCTCTCTCGGTTTTCCCGTAAAACACTTCGTAAACGAGAATTTTCATTTTTCGAAATTTTCAATTTTCATTCGCTTTTCCTAGGTCACCTGGTGGTCCAACGACAATTTATCACAGAAGTTAAAATGTTCTACATGTAATTCCAAACCAGAATCAGTTTTTCTTTTTTCCAAAAACTCGTTATTTCAAATTTTGGGTTTTCAAAAAACGTTCGACCTAAGTACGACGTTTAAAAATCCTTAATAACGGTTTTTCGAAAAATCAAAAGCATACAACTTATGAAGCTGGTTATGGGGATCAATTTTATGTCTCACGACTTTCGTCCTATCTCTCTCGGTTTTCCCGTAAAACACTTCGTAAACGAGAATTTTCATTTTTCGAAATTTTCAATTTTCATTCGCTTTTCCTAGGTCACCTGGTGGTCCAACGACAATTTATCACAGAAGTTAAAATGTTCTACATGTAATTCCAAACCAGAATCAGTTTTTCTTTTTTCCAAAAACTCGTTATTTCAAATTTTGGGTTTTCAAAAAACGTTCGACCTAAGTACGACGTTTAAAAATCCTTAATAACGGTTTTTCGAAAAATCAAAAGCATACAACTTATGAAGCTGGTTATGGGGATCAATTTTATGTCTCACGACTTTCGTCCTATCTCTCTCGGTTTTCCCGTAAAACACTTCGTAAACGAAATATTTTTCAATTTACGAATTATACAATAATATTTGAATTTTAAAATACATAAATTTGAATTTTACAATAATTGTACAATAATTGTACAATAATATTTGAGTTTTAAAATACATAAATTTGGGAATTATTTGGGAATTTTTACATTTCACTGTTGGTATTTCTGCATTTTCAGTTGGACCCGATTTTTGCGTTTCTTCCATGAAAATTTCGTGATAAAAAATCTGCTTGTTATCACGGGGTCCAACTGCCCGAGCCCCTAACGGGTCGTTGTTTTTACTTAGCTTTTGAGTCTACTCGTTATTTATTAATTAAGATTTTTGATATTATAAACGAATTGTTCATATTTTATGCCCGAAGTTAACACAAGTAAGTTTCTTGACCCTTGACTACTAGATCAAGAAAATGATTCTAATTTATAATTTTTAACTTTCACTTTTTTCATTTTACCTGATATTTTTACTTCATAAAAACTATAAAATATGATTTTATAAGTCAATTCTGACCAATAATACAACTTAACATTTTTTCGTATTGAAAAGGAGCGATTTTCAGTTGTTGTACAAATGTATTCTTTAGTTACACTCATAATACATTTGAATTTCTTCTACAAAACATTCTGGTATATTTGTACTATCTTTTATGGCTTATCATAATTATTATTTATTATCATCTGTTATACATGTTTTGCAGTTTTACATTCGTATTTGTATTTAAGTTTCAATTGTAAATTCCTTTCATGTATTTTGTATAAAAATGAAGTTTGTCCGTTAGTTTATGTTTTGATAGTTTCCACTTCTGAATTACTCAGTGTTGTCCACGTACTAGTTGTCATATAAAAATTGTCGTTCTCCTTATGGTATCTAGTAGTGACATTTTATCATCCAACCATTATACATATTTAACTTACTATTTTTTTTTAGATGGCAGTACACCAGATATACTCAGGACATATTGAGACATGAATTACCATTTCTACCACATGGGAAAGTTTCAACATCCTACGTTGAAAATGGACTAGACGATCCTGATAATAATAATAGTTTTATGCAAAGTACGAGTAATGGATATTGAATATAATTGATATTAAATTAATAGTAGTGTAAAAAAAAATCAGTGTCATGAAACCCTGACCATTAGATTGTAAGCAAATGATTCTAATTTTCCATAATTGACATTCAAATATTACATTTAAGCTGAAACTTCATAAACACAATAAAAAATGATTTAATATTCTGAATGTTGACATGATTTTACATGGTAATTTAAACAAATATTACAAAGTCATACTTTGAACTGCTTGTAAAACACTGTATTCTCAAGTTATTCTCCAACCACTATACATATTTAACTGAGTAAATTCTTTCAGATTGCGGTACAGCAGATCATTCAAGACATGCTGAGACATGAATTACCATTTCTACCACATAAGAAAGTTACAACATCCTATGTTGAAAATGGACTAGAAGATACTGATAATAATATTGGATTTATGCGATGTACGTGTAATGGTAATTAAATGTAACTGATAGCAACATAATTGCAGTATAACAAAAACTTAGTGTCATGAAATCCAGACCATTAGATTAAGTAAATGATTCTTATTTACCATTACTAACTTTCATATATATCATGTAAGCTGATACTTCATAAATACCATAAAACATGTTTTTATATGATTATTTTGACTCGTATTTTAAATTTATATTTTTAACTGCTTATAAAACCTACAATTATCAAGTTAATATCTTGAAACCTGGACCACTATATTAAGAAAATGATTCTAATTTACCATTGTTAATTTGCATACATTTCATTTAAGCTGTTACTTCATAGACACTATAAAACATGTTTTGTATATGATTATTTTGACTCGTATTTTATATTCATATTTTTAACTGCTTATAAAATACTGAATTCTCAAGTTATTCTTTAACAATTATACATTATTAACTTACTACATTTTTTCAGATGGACATGTTTGTCAGATCACTCAAGGCATGCAGAAACATGAATTCACATTTCTACCACTTACGAAGGTATCAACATCCTATGCTGAAAATGGACTAGAAGATACTGCTAATAATATTGGGTTTATGTAATGTGCGTGTAATGGTTATTGAATATAATTGACAGTAAATTAATGGCAGTGAAACAATTGAGATTTGTTAATAATCTGAAATAAATATTAGTAAACACCTTTGACTTGTAATTTTCATTCTTAAGAGTTACCATTAGTAACTTGCATACATTTCGTTTAAGCTGATACTTCAATAACACTATAAAACATGCTTTTTTACGATGACAATTTTGACGAATATTAAAAATTCATTTTTTTAACTGTTTATAAAACAAACAATTTCTCAAGTAAATCTCTTGAAACCTATACCACTATATTAAGAAAATGATTCTAATTATTTATTATTAACTTGCATACATTTCATTTAAGCAGATACTTCATAAACACTATAAAACATGATTTTATATGATAATTTTGACGAATATTAAATATTTATATTTAGAACTGCTTATAAAACAAACAATTCTCAAGTTAATCTCTTGAAAGCTGGACCACTATATTAAGAAAATGATTCTAATTTGTTATTATTAACTTGCATACATTTCATTTAAGCAGATTTTTCATTAAAACTATAAAACATGATTTTATATGATAATTTTGACGAATATTAAATATTTATTTTTTGATCTGCTTATAAAACAAACAATTCTCAAGATAATCTCTTGAAACCTGGACCTCTATATTAAGAAAATGATTCTAATTTATTATTATTAACTTGCATACATCTCATTTAAGCAGATTTTACATAAACACTATAAAACATGATTTTATATGATAAATTTGACGAATATTAAATATTTATTTTTTGATCTGCTTATAAAACAAACAATTCTCAAGTTAATCTCTTGAAACCTGGACCTCTATATTAAGAAAATGATTCTAATTTGTTATAATTAACTTGCATACATCTCATTTAAGCAGATTTTACATAAACACTATAAAACATGATTTTATATGATAAATTTGACGAATATTAAATATTTATTTTTTGATCTGCTTATAAAACAAACAATTCTCAAGTTAATCTCTTGAAACCTGGACCAAAATATTAAGAAAATGATTCTAATTTGTTATAATTAACTTGCATACATCTCATTTAAGCAGATACTTCATTAAAACTTTAAAACATGATTTTATATGATAATCTTGACGAATATTAAATATTTATTTTTTGATCTGCTTATAAAACAAACAATTCTCAAGATAATCTCTTGAACCCTGGACCACTATATTAAGAAAATGATTCTAATTTATTATTATTAACTTGCATACATCTCATTTAAGCAGATTTTTCATAAACACTATAAAACATGATTTTATATGATAAATTTGACGAATATTAAATATTTATTTTTTGATCTGCTTATAAAACAAACAATTCTCAAGTTAATCTCTTGAAAGCTGGACCACTATATTAAGAAAATGTTTCTAATTTGTTATTATTAACTTGCATACATTTCATTTAAGCAGATTTTTCATTAAAACTATAAAACATGATTTTATATGATAATTTTGACGAATATTAAATATTTATTTTTTGATCTGCTTATAAAACAAACAATTCTCAAGATAATCTCTTGAAACCTGGACCACTATATTAAGAAAATGATTCTAATTTATTATTATTAACTTGCATACATCTCATTTAAGCAGATTTTACATAAACACTATAAAACATGATTTTATATGATAAATTTGACGAATATTAAATATTTATTTTTTGATCTGCTTATAAAACAAACAATTCTCAAGTTAATCTCTTGAAACCTGGACCAAAATATTAAGAAAATGATTCTAATTTGTTATAATTAACTTGCATACATTTCATTTAAGCAGATACTTCATTAAAACTTTAAAACATGATTTTATATGATAATTTTGACGAATATTAAATATTTATGTTTTTAACTGCTTATAAAACCCACAATTCTCAAGTTAATCTCTTGAAACCTACACCACTATATTAAGAAAATGATTCTAATTATTTATTATTAACTTGCATACATTTCATTTAAGCAGATACTTCATAAACACTATAAACATGATTTTATATGATAATTTTGACGAATATAAAATATTTATGTTTTTAACTGCTTATAAAACCCACAATTCTCAAGTTAATCTCTTGAAACCTGGACGACTATATTAAGAAAATTACTCCAATTTACCATTATTAACTTGCATACATTTCATTTAAGCAGATACTTTATATACTCTATAATACATTATTTTATATGATAATCTTTACCAATATTAAAAATTCAAATTATTATCTGCTTATAAAACACTCAATTCTTAAGTTAGTGTCATGTAATCCAGACAATTATATTAAGTAAATGATTCTTATTTACTATTATTAACTTCTATAGATATTATGTTAGCTGATTCTTCATAAACACTATAAAACATGTTTTTATATGATAAGTTTGAGAAATATTATGAATTCCTATTTTAATCTGCTTATAAAACAGTCAATTATTAAATGTATACACCAACAGAGGGCGTGAGCGTCGCCGTAGTAGGGACGACATCCGTCGGCCGAACCGCCTCAGAAAGAAACTAGATAGTTGTGTGGCGTTCACCGTACTGCTGTGTGTCGTAACGGGTCGTTGTTTTTACTTAGCTTTTGAGTCTACTCGTTATTTATTAATTAAGATTTTTGATATTATAAACGAATTGTTCATATTTTATGCCCGAAGTTAACACAAGTAAGTTTCTTGACCCTTGACTACTAGATCAAGAAAATGATTCTAATTTATAATTTTTAACTTTCACTTTTTTCATTTTACCTGATATTTTTACTTCATAAAAACTATAAAATATGATTTTATAAGTCAATTCTGACCAATAATACAACTTAACATTTTTTCGTATTGAAAAGGAGCGATTTTCAGTTGTTGTACAAATGTATTCTTTAGTTACACTCATAATACATTTGAATTTCTTCTACAAAACATTCTGGTATATTTGTACTATCTTTTATGGCTTATCATAATTATTATTTATTATCATCTGTTATACATGTTTTGCAGTTTTACATTCGTATTTGTATTTAAGTTTCAATTGTAAATTCCTTTCATGTATTTTGTATAAAAATGAAGTTTGTCCGTTAGTTTATGTTTTGATAGTTTCCACTTCTGAATTACTCAGTGTTGTCCACGTACTAGTTGTCATATAAAAATTGTCGTTCTCCTTATGGTATCTAGTAGTGACATTTTATCATCCAACCATTATACATATTTAACTTACTATTTTTTTTTAGATGGCAGTACACCAGATATACTCAGGACATATTGAGACATGAATTACCATTTCTACCACATGGGAAAGTTTCAACATCCTACGTTGAAAATGGACTAGACGATCCTGATAATAATAATAGTTTTATGCAAAGTACGAGTAATGGATATTGAATATAATTGATATTAAATTAATAGTAGTGTAAAAAAAAATCAGTGTCATGAAACCCTGACCATTAGATTGTAAGCAAATGATTCTAATTTTCCATAATTGACATTCAAATATTACATTTAAGCTGAAACTTCATAAACACAATAAAAAATGATTTAATATTCTGAATGTTGACATGATTTTACATGGTAATTTAAACAAATATTACAAAGTCATACTTTGAACTGCTTGTAAAACACTGTATTCTCAAGTTATTCTCCAACCACTATACATATTTAACTGAGTAAATTCTTTCAGATTGCGGTACAGCAGATCATTCAAGACATGCTGAGACATGAATTACCATTTCTACCACATAAGAAAGTTACAACATCCTATGTTGAAAATGGACTAGAAGATACTGATAATAATATTGGATTTATGCGATGTACGTGTAATGGTAATTAAATGTAACTGATAGCAACATAATTGCAGTATAACAAAAACTTAGTGTCATGAAATCCAGACCATTAGATTAAGTAAATGATTCTTATTTACCATTACTAACTTTCATATATATCATGTAAGCTGATACTTCATAAATACCATAAAACATGTTTTTATATGATTATTTTGACTCGTATTTTAAATTTATATTTTTAACTGCTTATAAAACCTACAATTATCAAGTTAATATCTTGAAACCTGGACCACTATATTAAGAAAATGATTCTAATTTACCATTGTTAATTTGCATACATTTCATTTAAGCTGTTACTTCATAGACACTATAAAACATGTTTTGTATATGATTATTTTGACTCGTATTTTATATTCATATTTTTAACTGCTTATAAAATACTGAATTCTCAAGTTATTCTTTAACAATTATACATTATTAACTTACTACATTTTTTCAGATGGACATGTTTGTCAGATCACTCAAGGCATGCAGAAACATGAATTCACATTTCTACCACTTACGAAGGTATCAACATCCTATGCTGAAAATGGACTAGAAGATACTGCTAATAATATTGGGTTTATGTAATGTGCGTGTAATGGTTATTGAATATAATTGACAGTAAATTAATGGCAGTGAAACAATTGAGATTTGTTAATAATCTGAAATAAATATTAGTAAACACCTTTGACTTGTAATTTTCATTCTTAAGAGTTACCATTAGTAACTTGCATACATTTCGTTTAAGCTGATACTTCAATAACACTATAAAACATGCTTTTTTACGATGACAATTTTGACGAATATTAAAAATTCATTTTTTTAACTGTTTATAAAACAAACAATTTCTCAAGTAAATCTCTTGAAACCTATACCACTATATTAAGAAAATGATTCTAATTATTTATTATTAACTTGCATACATTTCATTTAAGCAGATACTTCATAAACACTATAAAACATGATTTTATATGATAATTTTGACGAATATTAAATATTTATATTTAGAACTGCTTATAAAACAAACAATTCTCAAGTTAATCTCTTGAAAGCTGGACCACTATATTAAGAAAATGATTCTAATTTGTTATTATTAACTTGCATACATTTCATTTAAGCAGATTTTTCATTAAAACTATAAAACATGATTTTATATGATAATTTTGACGAATATTAAATATTTATTTTTTGATCTGCTTATAAAACAAACAATTCTCAAGATAATCTCTTGAAACCTGGACCTCTATATTAAGAAAATGATTCTAATTTATTATTATTAACTTGCATACATCTCATTTAAGCAGATTTTACATAAACACTATAAAACATGATTTTATATGATAAATTTGACGAATATTAAATATTTATTTTTTGATCTGCTTATAAAACAAACAATTCTCAAGTTAATCTCTTGAAACCTGGACCTCTATATTAAGAAAATGATTCTAATTTGTTATAATTAACTTGCATACATCTCATTTAAGCAGATTTTACATAAACACTATAAAACATGATTTTATATGATAAATTTGACGAATATTAAATATTTATTTTTTGATCTGCTTATAAAACAAACAATTCTCAAGTTAATCTCTTGAAACCTGGACCAAAATATTAAGAAAATGATTCTAATTTGTTATAATTAACTTGCATACATCTCATTTAAGCAGATACTTCATTAAAACTTTAAAACATGATTTTATATGATAATCTTGACGAATATTAAATATTTATTTTTTGATCTGCTTATAAAACAAACAATTCTCAAGATAATCTCTTGAACCCTGGACCACTATATTAAGAAAATGATTCTAATTTATTATTATTAACTTGCATACATCTCATTTAAGCAGATTTTTCATAAACACTATAAAACATGATTTTATATGATAAATTTGACGAATATTAAATATTTATTTTTTGATCTGCTTATAAAACAAACAATTCTCAAGTTAATCTCTTGAAACCTGGACCAAAATATTAAGAAAATGATTCTAATTTGTTATAATTAACTTGCATACATTTCATTTAAGCAGATACTTCATTAAAACTTTAAAACATGATTTTATATGATAATTTTGACGAATATTAAATATTTATGTTTTTAACTGCTTATAAAACCCACAATTCTCAAGTTAATCTCTTGAAACCTACACCACTATATTAAGAAAATGATTCTAATTATTTATTATTAACTTGCATACATTTCATTTAAGCAGATACTTCATAAACACTATAAACATGATTTTATATGATAATTTTGACGAATATAAAATATTTATGTTTTTAACTGCTTATAAAACCCACAATTCTCAAGTTAATCTCTTGAAACCTGGACGACTATATTAAGAAAATTACTCCAATTTACCATTATTAACTTGCATACATTTCATTTAAGCAGATACTTTATATACTCTATAATACATTATTTTATATGATAATCTTTACCAATATTAAAAATTCAAATTATTATCTGCTTATAAAACACTCAATTCTTAAGTTAGTGTCATGTAATCCAGACAATTATATTAAGTAAATGATTCTTATTTACTATTATTAACTTCTATAGATATTATGTTAGCTGATTCTTCATAAACACTATAAAACATGTTTTTATATGATAAGTTTGAGAAATATTATGAATTCCTATTTTAATCTGCTTATAAAACAGTCAATTATTAAATGTATACACCAACAGAGGGCGTGAGCGTCGCCGTAGTAGGGACGACATCCGTCGGCCGAACCGCCTCAGAAAGAAACTAGATAGTTGTGTGGCGTTCACCGTACTGCTGTGTGTCGTAACGGGTCGTTGTTTTTACTTAGCTTTTGAGTCTACTCGTTATTTATTAATTAAGATTTTTGATATTATAAACGAATTGTTCATATTTTATGCCCGAAGTTAACACAAGTAAGTTTCTTGACCCTTGACTACTAGATCAAGAAAATGATTCTAATTTATAATTTTTAACTTTCACTTTTTTCATTTTACCTGATATTTTTACTTCATAAAAACTATAAAATATGATTTTATAAGTCAATTCTGACCAATAATACAACTTAACATTTTTTCGTATTGAAAAGGAGCGATTTTCAGTTGTTGTACAAATGTATTCTTTAGTTACACTCATAATACATTTGAATTTCTTCTACAAAACATTCTGGTATATTTGTACTATCTTTTATGGCTTATCATAATTATTATTTATTATCATCTGTTATACATGTTTTGCAGTTTTACATTCGTATTGTATTTAAGTTTCAATTGTAAATTCCTTTCATGTATTTTGTATAAAAATGAAGTTTGTCCGTTAGTTTATGTTTTGATAGTTTCCACTTCTGAATTACTCAGTGTTGTCCACGTACTAGTTGTCATATAAAAATTGTCGTTCTCCTTATGGTATCTAGTAGTGACATTTTATCATCCAACCATTATACATATTTAACTTACTATTTTTTTTTAGATGGCAGTACACCAGATATACTCAGGACATATTGAGACATGATATTACCATTTCTACCACATGGGAAAGTTTCAACATCCTACGTTGAAAATGGACTAGACGATCCTGATAATAATAATAGTTTTATGCAAAGTACGAGTAATGGATATTGAATATAATTGATATTAAATTAATAGTAGTGTAAAAAAAAATCAGTGTCATGAAACCCTGACCATTAGATTGTAAGCAAATGATTCTAATTTTCCATAATTGACATTCAAATATTACATTTAAGCTGAAACTTCATAAACACAATAAAAAATGATTTAATATTCTGAATGTTGACATGATTTTACATGGTAATTTAAACAAATATACAAAGTCATACTTTGAACTGCTTGTAAAACACTGTATTCTCAAGTTATTCTCCAACCACTATACATATTTTAACTGAGTAAATTCTTTCAGATTGCGGTACAGCAGATCATTCAAGACATGCTGAGACATGAATTACCATTTCTACCACATAAGAAAGTTACAACATCCTATGTTGAAAATGGACTAGAAGATACTGATAAAAATATTGGATTTATGCGATGTACGTGTAATGGTAATTAAATGTAACTGATAGCAACATAATTGCAGTATAACAAAAACTTAGTGTCATGAAATCCAGACCATTAGATTAAGTAAATGATTCTTATTTACCATTACTAACTTTCATATATATCATGTAAGCTGATACTTCATAAATACCATAAAACATGTTTTTATATGATTATTTTGACTCGTATTTTAAATTTATATTTTTAACTGCTTATAAAACCTACAATTATCAAGTTAATATCTTGAAACCTGGACCACTATATTAAGAAAATGATTCTAATTTACCATTGTTAATTTGCATACATTTCATTTAAGCTGTTACTTCATAGACACTATAAAACATGTTTTGTATATGATTATTTTGACTCGTATTTTATATTCATATTTTTAACTGCTTATAAAAATACTGAATTCTCAAGTTATTCTTTAACAATTATACATTATTAACTTACTACATTTTTTCAGATGGACATGTTTGTCAGATCACTCAAGGCATGCAGAAACATGAATTCACATTTCTACCACTTACGAAGGTATCAACATCCTATGCTGAAAATGGACTAGAAGATACTGCTAATAATATTGGGTTTATGTAATGTGCGTGTAATGGTTATTGAATATAATTGACAGTAAATTTAATGGCAGTATCACAGAAGTTAAAATGTTCTACATGTAATTCCAAACCAGAATCAGTTTTTCTTTTTTCCAAAAAACTCGTTATTTCAAATTTTGGGTTTTCAAAAAACGTTTCGACCTAAGTACGACGTTTTAAAAATCCTAATAACGGTTTTTCGAAAAATCAAAAGCATACAACTTATGAAGCTGGTTTTGGGGATCAATTTTATGTCTCACGACTTTCGTCCTATCTCTCTCGGTTTTCCCGTAAAACACTTCGGTAAACGAGAATTTTCATTTTTCGAAATTTTCAATTTTCATTCGCTTTTCCTAGGTCACCTGGTGGTCCAACGACAATTTATCACAGAAGTTAAAATGTTCTACATGTAATTCCAAACCAGAATCAGTTTTTCCTTTTTTCCAAAAACTCGTTATTTCAAATTTTGGGTTTTCAAAAAACGTTCGACCTAAGTACGACGTTTAAAAATCCTTAATAACGGTTTTTCGAAAAATCAAAAGCATACAACTTATGAAGCTGGTTATGGGGATCAATTTATGTCTCACGACTTTCGTCCTATCTCTCTCGGTTTTCCCGTAAAACACTTCGTAAACGAGAATTTTCATTTTTCGAAAATTTTCAATTTTCATTCGCTTTTCCTAGGTCACCTGGTGGTCCAACGACAATTTATCACAGAAGTTAAAATGTTCTACATGTAATTCCAAACCAGAATCAGTTTTTTCTTTTTTCCAAAAACTCGTTATTTCCAAATTTTGGGTTTTCAAAAAACGTTCGACCTAAGTACGACGTTTAAAAATCCTTAATAACGGTTTTTCGAAAAATCAAAAGCATACAACTTATGAAGCTGGGTTATGGGGATCAATTTTATGTCTCACGACTTTCGTCCTATCTCTCTCGGTTTTCCCGTAAAACACTTCGTAAACGAGATTTTCATTTTCGAAATTTTCAATTTTCATTCGCTTTTCCTAGGTCACCTGGTGGTCCAACGACAATTTATCACAGAAGTTAAAATGTTCTACATGTAATTCCAAACCAGAATCAGTTTTTCTTTTTTTCCAAAAACTCGTTATTTCAAATTTTGGGTTTTCAAAAAACGTTCGACCTAAGTACGACGTTTAAAATCCTTAATAACGGTTTTTCGAAAAATCAAAAGCATACAACTTATGAAGCTGGTTATGGGGATCAATTTTATGTCTCACGACTTTCGTCCTATCTCTCTCGGTTTTCCCGTAAAACACTTCGTAAACGAGAATTTTCATTTTTCGAAATTTTCAATTTTCATTCGCTTTTCCTAGGTCACCTGGTGGTCCAACGACAATTTGATCACAGAAGTTAAAATGTTCTACATGTAATTCCAAACCAGAATCAGTTTTTCTTTTTTCCAAAAACTCGTTATTTCAAATTTGGGTTTTCAAAAAACGTTCGACCTAAGTACGACGTTTAAAAAATCCTTAATAACGGTTTTTTCGAAAAATCAAAAGCATACAACTATGAAGCTGGTTATGGGGATCAATTTTATGTCTCACGACTTTCGTCCTATCTCTCTCGGTTTTCCCGTAAAAACACTTCGTAAACGAGAATTTTCATTTTTCGAAATTTTCAATTTTTCATTCGCTTTTCCTAGGTCACCTGGTGGTTCCAACGACAATTTATCACAGAAGTTAAAATGTTCTACATGTAATTCCCAAACCATCTTTTTTCCAAAAACTCGTTATTTCAAATTTTGGGTTTTCAAAAAACGTTCGACCTAAGTACGACGTTTAAAAATCCTTAATAACGGTTTTTCGAAAAATCAAAAGCATACAACTTATGAAGCTGGTTATGGGGATCAATTTTATGTCTCACGACTTTCGTCCTATCTCTCTCGGTTTTCCCGTAAAACACTTCGTAAACGAGAATTTTCATTTTTCGAAATTTTCAATTTTCATTCGCTTTTCCTAGGTCACCTGGTGGTCCAACGACAATTTATCACAGAAGTTAAAATGTTCTACATGTAATTCCAAACCAGAATCAGTTTTTCTTTTTTCCAAAAACTCGTTATTTCAAATTTTGGGTTTTCAAAAAACGTTCGACCTAAGTACGACGTTTAAAAATCCTTAATAACGGTTTTTCGAAAAATCAAAAGCATACAACTTATGAAGCTGGTTATGGGGATCAATTTTATGTCTCACGACTTTCGTCCTATCTCTCTCGGTTTTCCCGTAAAACACTTCGTAAACGAGAATTTTCATTTTTCGAAATTTTCAATTTTCATTCGCTTTTCCTAGGTCACCTGGTGGTCCAACGACAATTTATCACAGAAGTTAAAATGTTCTACATGTAATTCCAAACCAGAATCAGTTTTTCTTTTTTCCAAAAACTCGTTATTTCAAATTTTGGGTTTTCAAAAAACGTTCGACCTAAGTACGACGTTTAAAAATCCTTAATAACGGTTTTTCGAAAAATCAAAAGCATACAACTTATGAAGCTGGTTATGGGGATCAATTTTATGTCTCACGACTTTCGTCCTATCTCTCTCGGTTTTCCCGTAAAACACTTCGTAAACGAGAATTTTCATTTTTCGAAATTTTCAATTTTCATTCGCTTTTCCTAGGTCACCTGGTGGTCCAACGACAATTTATCACAGAAGTTAAAATGTTCTACATGTAATTCCAAACCAGAATCAGTTTTTCTTTTTTCCAAAAACTCGTTATTTCAAATTTTGGGTTTTCAAAAAACGTTCGACCTAAGTACGACGTTTAAAAATCCTTAATAACGGTTTTTCGAAAAATCAAAAGCATACAACTTATGAAGCTGGTTATGGGGATCAATTTTATGTCTCACGACTTTCGTCCTATCTCTCTCGGTTTTCCCGTAAAACACTTCGTAAACGAAATATTTTTCAATTTACGAATTATACAATAATATTTGAATTTTAAAATACATAAATTTGAATTTTACAATAATTGTACAATAATTGTACAATAATATTTGAGTTTTAAAATACATAAATTTGGGAATTATTTGGGAATTTTTACATTTCACTGTTGGTATTTCTGCATTTTCAGTTGGACCCGATTTTTGCGTTTCTTCCATGAAAATTTCGTGATAAAAAATCTGCTTGTTATCACGGGGTCCAACTGCCCGAGCCCCTAACGGGTCGTTGTTTTTACTTAGCTTTTGAGTCTACTCGTTATTTATTAATTAAGATTTTTGATATTATAAACGAATTGTTCATATTTTATGCCCGAAGTTAACACAAGTAAGTTTCTTGACCCTTGACTACTAGATCAAGAAAATGATTCTAATTTATAATTTTTAACTTTCACTTTTTTCATTTTACCTGATATTTTTACTTCATAAAAACTATAAAATATGATTTTATAAGTCAATTCTGACCAATAATACAACTTAACATTTTTTCGTATTGAAAAGGAGCGATTTTCAGTTGTTGTACAAATGTATTCTTTAGTTACACTCATAATACATTTGAATTTCTTCTACAAAACATTCTGGTATATTTGTACTATCTTTTATGGCTTATCATAATTATTATTTATTATCATCTGTTATACATGTTTTGCAGTTTTACATTCGTATTTGTATTTAAGTTTCAATTGTAAATTCCTTTCATGTATTTTGTATAAAAATGAAGTTTGTCCGTTAGTTTATGTTTTGATAGTTTCCACTTCTGAATTACTCAGTGTTGTCCACGTACTAGTTGTCATATAAAAATTGTCGTTCTCCTTATGGTATCTAGTAGTGACATTTTATCATCCAACCATTATACATATTTAACTTACTATTTTTTTTTAGATGGCAGTACACCAGATATACTCAGGACATATTGAGACATGAATTACCATTTCTACCACATGGGAAAGTTTCAACATCCTACGTTGAAAATGGACTAGACGATCCTGATAATAATAATAGTTTTATGCAAAGTACGAGTAATGGATATTGAATATAATTGATATTAAATTAATAGTAGTGTAAAAAAAAATCAGTGTCATGAAACCCTGACCATTAGATTGTAAGCAAATGATTCTAATTTTCCATAATTGACATTCAAATATTACATTTAAGCTGAAACTTCATAAACACAATAAAAAATGATTTAATATTCTGAATGTTGACATGATTTTACATGGTAATTTAAACAAATATTACAAAGTCATACTTTGAACTGCTTGTAAAACACTGTATTCTCAAGTTATTCTCCAACCACTATACATATTTAACTGAGTAAATTCTTTCAGATTGCGGTACAGCAGATCATTCAAGACATGCTGAGACATGAATTACCATTTCTACCACATAAGAAAGTTACAACATCCTATGTTGAAAATGGACTAGAAGATACTGATAATAATATTGGATTTATGCGATGTACGTGTAATGGTAATTAAATGTAACTGATAGCAACATAATTGCAGTATAACAAAAACTTAGTGTCATGAAATCCAGACCATTAGATTAAGTAAATGATTCTTATTTACCATTACTAACTTTCATATATATCATGTAAGCTGATACTTCATAAATACCATAAAACATGTTTTTATATGATTATTTTGACTCGTATTTTAAATTTATATTTTTAACTGCTTATAAAACCTACAATTATCAAGTTAATATCTTGAAACCTGGACCACTATATTAAGAAAATGATTCTAATTTACCATTGTTAATTTGCATACATTTCATTTAAGCTGTTACTTCATAGACACTATAAAACATGTTTTGTATATGATTATTTTGACTCGTATTTTATATTCATATTTTTAACTGCTTATAAAATACTGAATTCTCAAGTTATTCTTTAACAATTATACATTATTAACTTACTACATTTTTTCAGATGGACATGTTTGTCAGATCACTCAAGGCATGCAGAAACATGAATTCACATTTCTACCACTTACGAAGGTATCAACATCCTATGCTGAAAATGGACTAGAAGATACTGCTAATAATATTGGGTTTATGTAATGTGCGTGTAATGGTTATTGAATATAATTGACAGTAAATTAATGGCAGTGAAACAATTGAGATTTGTTAATAATCTGAAATAAATATTAGTAAACACCTTTGACTTGTAATTTTCATTCTTAAGAGTTACCATTAGTAACTTGCATACATTTCGTTTAAGCTGATACTTCAATAACACTATAAAACATGCTTTTTTACGATGACAATTTTGACGAATATTAAAAATTCATTTTTTTAACTGTTTATAAAACAAACAATTTCTCAAGTAAATCTCTTGAAACCTATACCACTATATTAAGAAAATGATTCTAATTATTTATTATTAACTTGCATACATTTCATTTAAGCAGATACTTCATAAACACTATAAAACATGATTTTATATGATAATTTTGACGAATATTAAATATTTATATTTAGAACTGCTTATAAAACAAACAATTCTCAAGTTAATCTCTTGAAAGCTGGACCACTATATTAAGAAAATGATTCTAATTTGTTATTATTAACTTGCATACATTTCATTTAAGCAGATTTTTCATTAAAACTATAAAACATGATTTTATATGATAATTTTGACGAATATTAAATATTTATTTTTTGATCTGCTTATAAAACAAACAATTCTCAAGATAATCTCTTGAAACCTGGACCTCTATATTAAGAAAATGATTCTAATTTATTATTATTAACTTGCATACATCTCATTTAAGCAGATTTTACATAAACACTATAAAACATGATTTTATATGATAAATTTGACGAATATTAAATATTTATTTTTTGATCTGCTTATAAAACAAACAATTCTCAAGTTAATCTCTTGAAACCTGGACCTCTATATTAAGAAAATGATTCTAATTTGTTATAATTAACTTGCATACATCTCATTTAAGCAGATTTTACATAAACACTATAAAACATGATTTTATATGATAAATTTGACGAATATTAAATATTTATTTTTTGATCTGCTTATAAAACAAACAATTCTCAAGTTAATCTCTTGAAACCTGGACCAAAATATTAAGAAAATGATTCTAATTTGTTATAATTAACTTGCATACATCTCATTTAAGCAGATACTTCATTAAAACTTTAAAACATGATTTTATATGATAATCTTGACGAATATTAAATATTTATTTTTTGATCTGCTTATAAAACAAACAATTCTCAAGATAATCTCTTGAACCCTGGACCACTATATTAAGAAAATGATTCTAATTTATTATTATTAACTTGCATACATCTCATTTAAGCAGATTTTTCATAAACACTATAAAACATGATTTTATATGATAAATTTGACGAATATTAAATATTTATTTTTTGATCTGCTTATAAAACAAACAATTCTCAAGTTAATCTCTTGAAAGCTGGACCACTATATTAAGAAAATGTTTCTAATTTGTTATTATTAACTTGCATACATTTCATTTAAGCAGATTTTTCATTAAAACTATAAAACATGATTTTATATGATAATTTTGACGAATATTAAATATTTATTTTTTGATCTGCTTATAAAACAAACAATTCTCAAGATAATCTCTTGAAACCTGGACCACTATATTAAGAAAATGATTCTAATTTATTATTATTAACTTGCATACATCTCATTTAAGCAGATTTTACATAAACACTATAAAACATGATTTTATATGATAAATTTGACGAATATTAAATATTTATTTTTTGATCTGCTTATAAAACAAACAATTCTCAAGTTAATCTCTTGAAACCTGGACCTCTATATTAAGAAAATGATTCTAATTTGTTATAATTAACTTGCATACATCTCATTTAAGCAGATTTTACATAAACACTATAAAACATGATTTTATATGATAAATTTGACGAATATTAAATATTTATTTTTTGATCTGCTTATAAAACAAACAATTCTCAAGTTAATCTCTTGAAACCTGGACCAAAATATTAAGAAAATGATTCTAATTTGTTATAATTAACTTGCATACATCTCATTTAAGCAGATACTTCATTAAAACTTTAAAACATGATTTTATATGATAATCTTGACGAATATTAAATATTTATTTTTTGATCTGCTTATAAAACAAACAATTCTCAAGATAATCTCTTGAACCCTGGACCACTATATTAAGAAAATGATTCTAATTTATTATTATTAACTTGCATACATCTCATTTAAGCAGATTTTTCATAAACACTATAAAACATGATTTTATATGATAAATTTGACGAATATTAAATATTTATTTTTTGATCTGCTTATAAAACAAACAATTCTCAAGTTAATCTCTTGAAAGCTGGACCACTATATTAAGAAAATGTTTCTAATTTGTTATTATTAACTTGCATACATTTCATTTAAGCAGATTTTTCATTAAAACTATAAAACATGATTTTATATGATAATTTTGACGAATATTAAATATTTATTTTTTGATCTGCTTATAAAACAAACAATTCTCAAGATAATCTCTTGAAACCTGGACCACTATATTAAGAAAATGATTCTAATTTACCATTGTTAATTTGCATACATTTCATTTAAGCTGTTACTTCATAGACACTATAAAACATGTTTTGTATATGATTATTTTGACTCGTATTTTATATTCATATTTTTAACTGCTTATAAAATACTGAATTCTCAAGTTATTCTTTAACAATTATACATTATTAACTTACTACATTTTTTCAGATGGACATGTTTGTCAGATCACTCAAGGCATGCAGAAACATGAATTCACATTTCTACCACTTACGAAGGTATCAACATCCTATGCTGAAAATGGACTAGAAGATACTGCTAATAATATTGGGTTTATGTAATGTGCGTGTAATGGTTATTGAATATAATTGACAGTAAATTAATGGCAGTGAAACAATTGAGATTTGTTAATAATCTGAAATAAATATTAGTAAACACCTTTGACTTGTAATTTTCATTCTTAAGAGTTACCATTAGTAACTTGCATACATTTCGTTTAAGCTGATACTTCAATAACACTATAAAACATGCTTTTTTACGATGACAATTTTGACGAATATTAAAAATTCATTTTTTTAACTGTTTATAAAACAAACAATTTCTCAAGTAAATCTCTTGAAACCTATACCACTATATTAAGAAAATGATTCTAATTATTTATTATTAACTTGCATACATTTCATTTAAGCAGATACTTCATAAACACTATAAAACATGATTTTATATGATAATTTTGACGAATATTAAATATTTATATTTAGAACTGCTTATAAAACAAACAATTCTCAAGTTAATCTCTTGAAAGCTGGACCACTATATTAAGAAAATGATTCTAATTTGTTATTATTAACTTGCATACATTTCATTTAAGCAGATTTTTCATTAAAACTATAAAACATGATTTTATATGATAATTTTGACGAATATTAAATATTTATTTTTTGATCTGCTTATAAAACAAACAATTCTCAAGTTAATCTCTTGAAACCTGGACGACTATATTAAGAAAATTACTCCAATTTACCATTATTAACTTGCATACATTTCATTTAAGCAGATACTTTATATACTCTATAATACATTATTTTATATGATAATCTTTACCAATATTAAAAATTCAAATTATTATCTGCTTATAAAACACTCAATTCTTAAGTTAGTGTCATGTAATCCAGACAATTATATTAAGTAAATGATTCTTATTTACTATTATTAACTTCTATAGATATTATGTTAGCTGATTCTTCATAAACACTATAAAACATGTTTTTATATGATAAGTTTGAGAAATATTATGAATTCCTATTTTAATCTGCTTATAAAACAGTCAATTATTAAATGTATACACCAACAGAGGGCGTGAGCGTCGCCGTAGTAGGGACGACATCCGTCGGCCGAACCGCCTCAGAAAGAAACTAGATAGTTGTGTGGCGTTCACCGTACTGCTGTGTGTCGTAACGGGTCGTTGTTTTTACTTAGCTTTTGAGTCTACTCGTTATTTATTAATTAAGATTTTTGATATTATAAACGAATTGTTCATATTTTATGCCCGAAGTTAACACAAGTAAGTTTCTTGACCCTTGACTACTAGATCAAGAAAATGATTCTAATTTATAATTTTTAACTTTCACTTTTTTCATTTTACCTGATATTTTTACTTCATAAAAACTATAAAATATGATTTTATAAGTCAATTCTGACCAATAATACAACTTAACATTTTTTCGTATTGAAAAGGAGCGATTTTCAGTTGTTGTACAAATGTATTCTTTAGTTACACTCATAATACATTTGAATTTCTTCTACAAAACATTCTGGTATATTTGTACTATCTTTTATGGCTTATCATAATTATTATTTATTATCATCTGTTATACATGTTTTGCAGTTTTACATTCGTATTTGTATTTAAGTTTCAATTGTAAATTCCTTTCATGTATTTTGTATAAAAATGAAGTTTGTCCGTTAGTTTATGTTTTGATAGTTTCCACTTCTGAATTACTCAGTGTTGTCCACGTACTAGTTGTCATATAAAAATTGTCGTTCTCCTTATGGTATCTAGTAGTGACATTTTATCATCCAACCATTATACATATTTAACTTACTATTTTTTTTTAGATGGCAGTACACCAGATATACTCAGGACATATTGAGACATGAATTACCATTTCTACCACATGGGAAAGTTTCAACATCCTACGTTGAAAATGGACTAGACGATCCTGATAATAATAATAGTTTTATGCAAAGTACGAGTAATGGATATTGAATATAATTGATATTAAATTAATAGTAGTGTAAAAAAAAATCAGTGTCATGAAACCCTGACCATTAGATTGTAAGCAAATGATTCTAATTTTCCATAATTGACATTCAAATATTACATTTAAGCTGAAACTTCATAAACACAATAAAAAATGATTTAATATTCTGAATGTTGACATGATTTTACATGGTAATTTAAACAAATATTACAAAGTCATACTTTGAACTGCTTGTAAAACACTGTATTCTCAAGTTATTCTCCAACCACTATACATATTTAACTGAGTAAATTCTTTCAGATTGCGGTACAGCAGATCATTCAAGACATGCTGAGACATGAATTACCATTTCTACCACATAAGAAAGTTACAACATCCTATGTTGAAAATGGACTAGAAGATACTGATAATAATATTGGATTTATGCGATGTACGTGTAATGGTAATTAAATGTAACTGATAGCAACATAATTGCAGTATAACAAAAACTTAGTGTCATGAAATCCAGACCATTAGATTAAGTAAATGATTCTTATTTACCATTACTAACTTTCATATATATCATGTAAGCTGATACTTCATAAATACCATAAAACATGTTTTTATATGATTATTTTGACTCGTATTTTAAATTTATATTTTTAACTGCTTATAAAACCTACAATTATCAAGTTAATATCTTGAAACCTGGACCACTATATTAAGAAAATGATTCTAATTTACCATTGTTAATTTGCATACATTTCATTTAAGCTGTTACTTCATAGACACTATAAAACATGTTTTGTATATGATTATTTTGACTCGTATTTTATATTCATATTTTTAACTGCTTATAAAATACTGAATTCTCAAGTTATTCTTTAACAATTATACATTATTAACTTACTACATTTTTTCAGATGGACATGTTTGTCAGATCACTCAAGGCATGCAGAAACATGAATTCACATTTCTACCACTTACGAAGGTATCAACATCCTATGCTGAAAATGGACTAGAAGATACTGCTAATAATATTGGGTTTATGTAATGTGCGTGTAATGGTTATTGAATATAATTGACAGTAAATTAATGGCAGTGAAACAATTGAGATTTGTTAATAATCTGAAATAAATATTAGTAAACACCTTTGACTTGTAATTTTCATTCTTAAGAGTTACCATTAGTAACTTGCATACATTTCGTTTAAGCTGATACTTCAATAACACTATAAAACATGCTTTTTTACGATGACAATTTTGACGAATATTAAAAATTCATTTTTTTAACTGTTTATAAAACAAACAATTTCTCAAGTAAATCTCTTGAAACCTATACCACTATATTAAGAAAATGATTCTAATTATTTATTATTAACTTGCATACATTTCATTTAAGCAGATACTTCATAAACACTATAAAACATGATTTTATATGATAATTTTGACGAATATTAAATATTTATATTTAGAACTGCTTATAAAACAAACAATTCTCAAGTTAATCTCTTGAAAGCTGGACCACTATATTAAGAAAATGATTCTAATTTGTTATTATTAACTTGCATACATTTCATTTAAGCAGATTTTTCATTAAAACTATAAAACATGATTTTATATGATAATTTTGACGAATATTAAATATTTATTTTTTGATCTGCTTATAAAACAAACAATTCTCAAGTTAATCTCTTGAAACCTGGACGACTATATTAAGAAAATTACTCCAATTTACCATTATTAACTTGCATACATTTCATTTAAGCAGATACTTTATATACTCTATAATACATTATTTTATATGATAATCTTTACCAATATTAAAAATTCAAATTATTATCTGCTTATAAAACACTCAATTCTTAAGTTAGTGTCATGTAATCCAGACAATTATATTAAGTAAATGATTCTTATTTACTATTATTAACTTCTATAGATATTATGTTAGCTGATTCTTCATAAACACTATAAAACATGTTTTTATATGATAAGTTTGAGAAATATTATGAATTCCTATTTTAATCTGCTTATAAAACAGTCAATTATTAAATGTATACACCAACAGAGGGCGTGAGCGTCGCCGTAGTAGGGACGACATCCGTCGGCCGAACCGCCTCAGAAAGAAACTAGATAGTTGTGTGGCGTTCACCGTACTGCTGTGTGTCGTAACGGGTCGTTGTTTTTACTTAGCTTTTGAGTCTACTCGTTATTTATTAATTAAGATTTTTGATATTATAAACGAATTGTTCATATTTTATGCCCGAAGTTAACACAAGTAAGTTTCTTGACCCTTGACTACTAGATCAAGAAAATGATTCTAATTTATAATTTTTAACTTTCACTTTTTTCATTTTACCTGATATTTTTACTTCATAAAAACTATAAAATATGATTTTATAAGTCAATTCTGACCAATAATACAACTTAACATTTTTTCGTATTGAAAAGGAGCGATTTTCAGTTGTTGTACAAATGTATTCTTTAGTTACACTCATAATACATTTGAATTTCTTCTACAAAACATTCTGGTATATTTGTACTATCTTTTATGGCTTATCATAATTATTATTTATTATCATCTGTTATACATGTTTTGCAGTTTTACATTCGTATTTGTATTTAAGTTTCAATTGTAAATTCCTTTCATGTATTTTGTATAAAAATGAAGTTTGTCCGTTAGTTTATGTTTTGATAGTTTCCACTTCTGAATTACTCAGTGTTGTCCACGTACTAGTTGTCATATAAAAATTGTCGTTCTCCTTATGGTATCTAGTAGTGACATTTTATCATCCAACCATTATACATATTTAACTTACTATTTTTTTTTAGATGGCAGTACACCAGATATACTCAGGACATATTGAGACATGAATTACCATTTCTACCACATGGGAAAGTTTCAACATCCTACGTTGAAAATGGACTAGACGATCCTGATAATAATAATAGTTTTATGCAAAGTACGAGTAATGGATATTGAATATAATTGATATTAAATTAATAGTAGTGTAAAAAAAAATCAGTGTCATGAAACCCTGACCATTAGATTGTAAGCAAATGATTCTAATTTTCCATAATTGACATTCAAATATTACATTTAAGCTGAAACTTCATAAACACAATAAAAAATGATTTAATATTCTGAATGTTGACATGATTTTACATGGTAATTTAAACAAATATTACAAAGTCATACTTTGAACTGCTTGTAAAACACTGTATTCTCAAGTTATTCTCCAACCACTATACATATTTAACTGAGTAAATTCTTTCAGATTGCGGTACAGCAGATCATTCAAGACATGCTGAGACATGAATTACCATTTCTACCACATAAGAAAGTTACAACATCCTATGTTGAAAATGGACTAGAAGATACTGATAATAATATTGGATTTATGCGATGTACGTGTAATGGTAATTAAATGTAACTGATAGCAACATAATTGCAGTATAACAAAAACTTAGTGTCATGAAATCCAGACCATTAGATTAAGTAAATGATTCTTATTTACCATTACTAACTTTCATATATATCATGTAAGCTGATACTTCATAAATACCATAAAACATGTTTTTATATGATTATTTTGACTCGTATTTTAAATTTATATTTTTAACTGCTTATAAAACCTACAATTATCAAGTTAATATCTTGAAACCTGGACCACTATATTAAGAAAATGATTCTAATTTACCATTGTTAATTTGCATACATTTCATTTAAGCTGTTACTTCATAGACACTATAAAACATGTTTTGTATATGATTATTTTGACTCGTATTTTATATTCATATTTTTAACTGCTTATAAAATACTGAATTCTCAAGTTATTCTTTAACAATTATACATTATTAACTTACTACATTTTTTCAGATGGACATGTTTGTCAGATCACTCAAGGCATGCAGAAACATGAATTCACATTTCTACCACTTACGAAGGTATCAACATCCTATGCTGAAAATGGACTAGAAGATACTGCTAATAATATTGGGTTTATGTAATGTGCGTGTAATGGTTATTGAATATAATTGACAGTAAATTAATGGCAGTGAAACAATTGAGATTTGTTAATAATCTGAAATAAATATTAGTAAACACCTTTGACTTGTAATTTTCATTCTTAAGAGTTACCATTAGTAACTTGCATACATTTCGTTTAAGCTGATACTTCAATAACACTATAAAACATGCTTTTTTACGATGACAATTTTGACGAATATTAAAAATTCATTTTTTTAACTGTTTATAAAACAAACAATTTCTCAAGTAAATCTCTTGAAACCTATACCACTATATTAAGAAAATGATTCTAATTATTTATTATTAACTTGCATACATTTCATTTAAGCAGATACTTCATAAACACTATAAAACATGATTTTATATGATAATTTTGACGAATATTAAATATTTATATTTAGAACTGCTTATAAAACAAACAATTCTCAAGTTAATCTCTTGAAAGCTGGACCACTATATTAAGAAAATGATTCTAATTTGTTATTATTAACTTGCATACATTTCATTTAAGCAGATTTTTCATTAAAACTATAAAACATGATTTTATATGATAATTTTGACGAATATTAAATATTTATTTTTTGATCTGCTTATAAAACAAACAATTCTCAAGATAATCTCTTGAAACCTGGACCTCTATATTAAGAAAATGATTCTAATTTATTATTATTAACTTGCATACATCTCATTTAAGCAGATTTTACATAAACACTATAAAACATGATTTTATATGATAAATTTGACGAATATTAAATATTTATTTTTTGATCTGCTTATAAAACAAACAATTCTCAAGTTAATCTCTTGAAACCTGGACCAAAATATTATGAAAATGATTCTAATTTGTTATAATTAACTTGCATACATCTCATTTAAGCAGATACTTCATTAAAACTTTAAAACATGATTTTATATGATAATCTTGACGAATATTAAATATTTATTTTTTGATCTGCTTATAAAACAAACAATTCTCAAGATAATCTCTTGAACCCTGGACCACTATATTAAGAAAATGATTCTAATTTATTATTATTAACTTGCATACATCTCATTTAAGCAGATTTTTCATAAACACTATAAAACATGATTTTATATGATAAATTTGACGAATATTAAATATTTATTTTTTGATCTGCTTATAAAACAAACAATTCTCAAGTTAATCTCTTGAAAGCTGGACCACTATATTAAGAAAATGTTTCTAATATGTTATTATTAACTTGCATACATTTCATTTAAGCAGATTTTTCATTAAAACTATAAAACATGATTTTATATGATAATTTTGACGAATATTAAATATTTATTTTTTGATCTGCTTATAAAACAAACAATTCTCAAGATAATCTCTTGAAACCTGGACCACTATATTAAGAAAATGATTCTAATTTATTATTATTAACTTGCATACATCTCATTTAAGCAGATTTTACATTAACACTATAAAACATGATTTTATATGATAATTTTGACGAATATTAAATATTTATTTTTTGATCTGCTTATAAAACAAACAATTCTCAAGATAATCTCTTGAAACCTGGACCACTATATTAAGAAAATGATTCTAATTTATTATTATTAACTTGCATACATCTCATTTAAGCAGATTTTACATTAACACTATAAAACATGATTTTATATGATAAATTTGACGAATATTAAATATTTATTTTTTGATCTGCTTATAAAACAAACAATTCTCAAGTTAATCTCTTGAAACCTGGACCAAAATATTAAGAAAATGATTCTAATTTGTTATAATTAACTTGCATACATCTCATTTAAGCAGATACTTCATTAAAACTTTAAAACATGATTTTATATGATAATTTTGACGAATATTAAATATTTATGTTTTTAACTGCTTATAAAACCCACAATTCTCAAGTTAATCTCTTGAAACCTGGACGACTATATTAAGAAAATTACTCCAATTTACCATTATTAACTTGCATACATTTCATTTAAGCAGATACTTTATATACTCTATAATACATTATTTTATATGATAATCTTTACCAATATTAAAAATTCAAATTATTATCTGCTTATAAAACACTCAGTTCTTAAGTTAGTGTCATGTAATCCAGACAATTATATTAAGTAAATGATTCTTATTTACTATTATTAACTTCTATAGATATTATGTTAGCTGATTCTTCATAAACACTATAAAACATGTTTTTATATGATAAGTTTGAGAAATATTATGAATTCCTATTTTAATCTGCTTATAAAACAGTCAATTATTAAATGTATACACCAACAGAGGGCGTGAGCGTCGCCGTAGTAGGGACGACATCCGTCGGCCGAACCGCCTCAGAAAGAAACTAGATAGTTGTGTGGCGTTCACCGTACTGCTGTGTGTCGTAACGGGTCGTTGTTTTTACTTAGCTTTTGAGTATACTCGTTATTTATTAATTAAGATTTTTGATATTATAAACGAATTGTTCATATTTTATGCCCGAAGTTAACACAAGTAAGTTTCTTGACCCTTGACTACTAGATCAAGAAAATGATTCTAATTTATAATTTTTAACTTTCACTTTTTTCATTTTACCTGATATTTTTACTTCATAAAAACTATAAAATATGATTTTATAAGTCAATTCTGACCAATAATACAACTTAACATTTTTTCGTATTGAAAAGGAGCGATTTTCAGTTGTTGTACAAATGTATTCTTTAGTTACACTCATAATACATTTGAATTTCTTCTACAAAACATTCTGGTATATTTGTACTATCTTTTATGGCTTATCATAATTATTATTTATTATCATCTGTTATACATGTTTTGCAGTTTTACATTCGTATTTGTATTTAAGTTTCAATTGTAAATTCCTTTCATGTATTTTGTATAAAAATGAAGTTTGTCCGTTAGTTTATGTTTTGATAGTTTCCACTTCTGAATTACTCAGTGTTGTCCACGTACTAGTTGTCATATAAAAATTGTCGTTCTCCTTATGGTATCTAGTAGTGACATTTTATCATCCAACCATTATACATATTTAACTTACTATTTTTTTTTAGATGGCAGTACACCAGATATACTCAGGACATATTGAGACATGAATTACCATTTCTACCACATGGGAAAGTTTCAACATCCTACGTTGAAAATGGACTAGACGATCCTGATAATAATAATAGTTTTATGCAAAGTACGAGTAATGGATATTGAATATAATTGATATTAAATTAATAGTAGTGTAAAAAAAAATCAGTGTCATGAAACCCTGACCATTAGATTGTAAGCAAATGATTCTAATTTTCCATAATTGACATTCAAATATTACATTTAAGCTGAAACTTCATAAACACAATAAAAAATGATTTAATATTCTGAATGTTGACATGATTTTACATGGTAATTTAAACAAATATTACAAAGTCATACTTTGAACTGCTTGTAAAACACTGTATTCTCAAGTTATTCTCCAACCACTATACATATTTAACTGAGTAAATTCTTTCAGATTGCGGTACAGCAGATCATTCAAGACATGCTGAGACATGAATTACCATTTCTACCACATAAGAAAGTTACAACATCCTATGTTGAAAATGGACTAGAAGATACTGATAATAATATTGGATTTATGCGATGTACGTGTAATGGTAATTAAATGTAACTGATAGCAACATAATTGCAGTATAACAAAAACTTAGTGTCATGAAATCAAGACCATTAGATTAAGTAAATGATTCTTATTTACCATTACTAACTTTCATATATATCATGTAAGCTGATACTTCATAAATACTATAAAACATGTTTTTATATGATTATTTTGACTCGTATTTTAAATTTATATTTTTAACTGCTTATAAAACCTACAATTATCAAGTTAATATCTTGAAACCTGGACCACTATATTAAGAAAATGATTCTAATTTACCATTGTTAATTTGCATACATTTCATTTAAGCTGTTACTTCATAGACACTATAAAACATGTTTTGTATATGATTATTTTGACTCGTATTTTATATTCATATTTTTAACTGCTTATAAAATACTGAATTCTCAAGTTATTCTTTAACAATTATACATTATTAACTTACTACATTTTTTCAGATGGACATGTTTGTCAGATCACTCAAGGCATGCAGAAACATGAATTCACATTTCTACCACTTACGAAGGTATCAACATCCTATGCTGAAAATGGACTAGAAGATACTGCTAATAATATTGGGTTTATGTAATGTGCGTGTAATGGTTATTGAATATAATTGACAGTAAATTAATGGCAGTGAAACAATTGAGATTTGTTAATAATCTGAAATAAATATTAGTAAACACCTTTGACTTGTAATTTTCATTCTTAAGAGTTACCATTAGTAACTTGCATACATTTCGTTTAAGCTGATACTTCAATAACACTATAAAACATGCTTTTTTACGATGACAATTTTGACGAATATTAAAAATTCATTTTTTTAACTGTTTATAAAACAAACAATTTCTCAAGTAAATCTCTTGAAACCTATACCACTATATTAAGAAAATGATTCTAATTATTTATTATTAACTTGCATACATTTCATTTAAGCAGATACTTCATAAACACTATAAAACATGATTTTATATGATAATTTTGACGAATATTAAATATTTATATTTAGAACTGCTTATAAAACAAACAATTCTCAAGTTAATCTCTTGAAACCTGGACCTCTATATTAAGAAAATGATTCTAATTTATTATTATTAACTTGCATACATCTCATTTAAGCAGATTTTACATAAACACTATAAAACATGATTTTATATGATAAATTTGACGAATATTAAATATTTATTTTTTGATCTGCTTATAAAACAAACAATTCTCAAGTTAATCTCTTGAAACCTGGACCTCTATATTAAGAAAATGATTCTAATTTGTTATAATTAACTTGCATACATCTCATTTAAGCAGATTTTACATAAACACTATAAAACATGATTTTATATGATAAATTTGACGAATATTAAATATTTATTTTTTGATCTGCTTATAAAACAAACAATTCTCAAGTTAATCTCTTGAAACCTGGACCAAAATATTATGAAAATGATTCTAATTTGTTATAATTAACTTGCATACATCTCATTTAAGCAGATACTTCATTAAAACTTTAAAACATGATTTTATATGATAATCTTGACGAATATTAAATATTTATTTTTTGATCTGCTTATAAAACAAACAATTCTCAAGATAATCTCTTGAACCCTGGACCACTATATTAAGAAAATGATTCTAATTTATTATTATTAACTTGCATACATCTCATTTAAGCAGATTTTTCATAAACACTATAAAACATGATTTTATATGATAAATTTGACGAATATTAAATATTTATTTTTTGATCTGCTTATAAAACAAACAATTCTCAAGTTAATCTCTTGAAAGCTGGACCACTATATTAAGAAAATGTTTCTAATATGTTATTATTAACTTGCATACATTTCATTTAAGCAGATTTTTCATTAAAACTATAAAACATGATTTTATATGATAATTTTGACGAATATTAAATATTTATTTTTTGATCTGCTTATAAAACAAACAATTCTCAAGATAATCTCTTGAAACCTGGACCACTATATTAAGAAAATGATTCTAATTTATTATTATTAACTTGCATACATCTCATTTAAGCAGATTTTACATTAACACTATAAAACATGATTTTATATGATAATTTTGACGAATATTAAATATTTATTTTTTGATCTGCTTATAAAACAAACAATTCTCAAGATAATCTCTTGAAACCTGGACCACTATATTAAGAAAATGATTCTAATTTATTATTATTAACTTGCATACATCTCATTTAAGCAGATTTTACATTAACACTATAAAACATGATTTTATATGATAAATTTGACGAATATTAAATATTTATTTTTTGATCTGCTTATAAAACAAACAATTCTCAAGTTAATCTCTTGAAACCTGGACCAAAATATTAAGAAAATGATTCTAATTTGTTATAATTAACTTGCATACATCTCATTTAAGCAGATACTTCATTAAAACTTTAAAACATGATTTTATATGATAATTTTGACGAATATTAAATATTTATGTTTTTAACTGCTTATAAAACCCACAATTCTCAAGTTAATCTCTTGAAACCTGGACGACTATATTAAGAAAATTACTCCAATTTACCATTATTAACTTGCATACATTTCATTTAAGCAGATACTTTATATACTCTATAATACATTATTTTATATGATAATCTTTACCAATATTAAAAATTCAAATTATTATCTGCTTATAAAACACTCAGTTCTTAAGTTAGTGTCATGTAATCCAGACAATTATATTAAGTAAATGATTCTTATTTACTATTATTAACTTCTATAGATATTATGTTAGCTGATTCTTCATAAACACTATAAAACATGTTTTTATATGATAAGTTTGAGAAATATTATGAATTCCTATTTTAATCTGCTTATAAAACAGTCAATTATTAAATGTATACACCAACAGAGGGCGTGAGCGTCGCCGTAGTAGGGACGACATCCGTCGGCCGAACCGCCTCAGAAAGAAACTAGATAGTTGTGTGGCTTTCACCGTACTGCTGTGTGTCGTAACGGGTCGTTGTTTTTACTTAGCTTTTGAGTATACTCGTTATTTATTAATTAAGATTTTTGATATTATAAACGAATTGTTCATATTTTATGCCCGAAGTTAACACAAGTAAGTTTCTTGACCCTTGACTACTAGATCAAGAAAATGATTCTAATTTATAATTTTTAACTTTCACTTTTTTCATTTTACCTGATATTTTTACTTCATAAAAACTATAAAATATGATTTTATAAGTCAATTCTGACCAATAATACAACTTAACATTTTTTCGTATTGAAAAGGAGCGATTTTCAGTTGTTGTACAAATGTATTCTTTAGTTACACTCATAATACATTTGAATTTCTTCTACAAAACATTCTGGTATATTTGTACTATCTTTTATGGCTTATCATAATTATTATTTATTATCATCTGTTATACATGTTTTGCAGTTTTACATTCGTATTTGTATTTAAGTTTCAATTGTAAATTCCTTTCATGTATTTTGTATAAAAATGAAGTTTGTCCGTTAGTTTATGTTTTGATAGTTTCCACTTCTGAATTACTCAGTGTTGTCCACGTACTAGTTGTCATATAAAAATTGTCGTTCTCCTTATGGTATCTAGTAGTGACATTTTATCATCCAACCATTATACATATTTAACTTACTATTTTTTTTTAGATGGCAGTACACCAGATATACTCAGGACATATTGAGACATGAATTACCATTTCTACCACATGGGAAAGTTTCAACATCCTACGTTGAAAATGGACTAGACGATCCTGATAATAATAATAGTTTTATGCAAAGTACGAGTAATGGATATTGAATATAATTGATATTAAATTAATAGTAGTGTAAAAAAAAATCAGTGTCATGAAACCCTGACCATTAGATTGTAAGCAAATGATTCTAATTTTCCATAATTGACATTCAAATATTACATTTAAGCTGAAACTTCATAAACACAATAAAAAATGATTTAATATTCTGAATGTTGACATGATTTTACATGGTAATTTAAACAAATATTACAAAGTCATACTTTGAACTGCTTGTAAAACACTGTATTCTCAAGTTATTCTCCAACCACTATACATATTTAACTGAGTAAATTCTTTCAGATTGCGGTACAGCAGATCATTCAAGACATGCTGAGACATGAATTACCATTTCTACCACATAAGAAAGTTACAACATCCTATGTTGAAAATGGACTAGAAGATACTGATAATAATATTGGATTTATGCGATGTACGTGTAATGGTAATTAAATGTAACTGATAGCAACATAATTGCAGTATAACAAAAACTTAGTGTCATGAAATCAAGACCATTAGATTAAGTAAATGATTCTTATTTACCATTACTAACTTTCATATATATCATGTAAGCTGATACTTCATAAATACTATAAAACATGTTTTTATATGATTATTTTGACTCGTATTTTAAATTTATATTTTTAACTGCTTATAAAACCTACAATTATCAAGTTAATATCTTGAAACCTGGACCACTATATTAAGAAAATGATTCTAATTTACCATTGTTAATTTGCATACATTTCATTTAAGCTGTTACTTCATAGACACTATAAAACATGTTTTGTATATGATTATTTTGACTCGTATTTTATATTCATATTTTTAACTGCTTATAAAATACTGAATTCTCAAGTTATTCTTTAACAATTATACATTATTAACTTACTACATTTTTTCAGATGGACATGTTTGTCAGATCACTCAAGGCATGCAGAAACATGAATTCACATTTCTACCACTTACGAAGGTATCAACATCCTATGCTGAAAATGGACTAGAAGATACTGCTAATAATATTGGGTTTATGTAATGTGCGTGTAATGGTTATTGAATATAATTGACAGTAAATTAATGGCAGTGAAACAATTGAGATTTGTTAATAATCTGAAATAAATATTAGTAAACACCTTTGACTTGTAATTTTCATTCTTAAGAGTTACCATTAGTAACTTGCATACATTTCGTTTAAGCTGATACTTCAATAACACTATAAAACATGCTTTTTTACGATGACAATTTTGACGAATATTAAATATTTATATTTAGAACTGCTTATAAAACAAACAATTCTCAAGTTAATCTCTTGAAAGCTGGACCACTATATTAAGAAAATGATTCTAATTTGTTATTATTAACTTGCATACATTTCATTTAAGCAGATTTTTCATTAAAACTATAAAACATGATTTTATATGATAATTTTGACGAATATTAAATATTTATTTTTTGATCTGCTTATAAAACAAACAATTCTCAAGATAATCTCTTGAAACCTGGACCTCTATATTAAGAAAATGATTCTAATTTATTATTATTAACTTGCATACATCTCATTTAAGCAGATTTTACATAAACACTATAAAACATGATTTTATATGATAAATTTGACGAATATTAAATATTTATTTTTTGATCTGCTTATAAAACAAACAATTCTCAAGTTAATCTCTTGAAACCTGGACCAAAATATTAAGAAAATGATTCTAATTTGTTATAATTAACTTGCATACATCTCATTTAAGCAGATACTTCATTAAAACTTTAAAACATGATTTTATATGATAATCTTGACGAATATTAAATATTTATTTTTTGATCTGCTTATAAAACAAACAATTCTCAAGATAATCTCTTGAACCCTGGACCACTATATTAAGAAAATGATTCTAATTTATTATTATTAACTTGCATACATCTCATTTAAGCAGATTTTTCATAATCACTATAAAACATGATTTTATATGATAAATTTGACGAATATTAAATATTTATTTTTTGATCTGCTTATAAAACAAACAATTCTCAAGTTAATCTCTTGAAAGCTGGACCACTATATTAAGAAAATGATTCTAATTTGTTATTATTAACTTGCATACATTTCATTTAAGCAGATTTTTCATTAAAACTATAAAACATGATTTTATATGATAATTTTGACGAATATTAAATATTTATTATTTGATCTGCTTATAAAACAAACAATTCTCAAGATAATCTCTTGAAACCTGGACCACTATATTAAGAAAATGATTCTAATTTATTATTATTAACTTGCATACATCTCATTTAAGCAGATTTTACATAAACACTATAAAACATGATTTTATATGATAAATTTGACGAATATTAAATATTTATTTTTTGATCTGCTTATAAAACAAACAATTCTCAAGTTAATCTCTTGAAACCTGGACCAAAATATTAAGAAAATGATTCTAATTTGTTATAATTAACTTGCATACATCTCATTTAAGCAGATACTTCATTAAAACTTTAAAACATGATTTTATATGATAATTTTGACGAATATTAAATATTTATGTTTTTAACTGCTTATAAAACCCACAATTCTCAAGTTAATCTCTTGAAACCTGGACGACTATATTAAGAAAATTACTCCAATTTACCATTATTAACTTGCATACATTTCATTTAAGCAGATACTTTATATACTCTATAATACATTATTTTATATGATAATCTTTACCAATATTAAAAATTCAAATTATTATCTGCTTATAAAACACTCAGTTCTTAAGTTAGTGTCATGTAATCCAGACAATTATATTAAGTAAATGATTCTTATTTACTATTATTAACTTCTATAGATATTATGTTAGCTGATTCTTCATAAACACTATAAAACATGTTTTTATATGATAAGTTTGAGAAATATTATGAATTCCTATTTTAATCTGCTTATAAAACAGTCAATTATTAAATGTATACACCAACAGAGGGCGTGAGCGTCGCCGTAGTAGGGACGACATCCGTCGGCCGAACCGCCTCAGAAAGAAACTAGATAGTTGTGTGGCGTTCACCGTACTGCTGTGTGTCGTAACGGGTCGTTGTTTTTACTTAGCTTTTGAGTATACTCGTTATTTATTAATTAAGATTTTTGATATTATAAACGAATTGTTCATATTTTATGCCCGAAGTTAACACAAGTAAGTTTCTTGACCCTTGACTACTAGATCAAGAAAATGATTCTAATTTATAATTTTTAACTTTCACTTTTTTCATTTTACCTGATATTTTTACTTCATAAAAACTATAAAATATGATTTTATAAGTCAATTCTGACCAATAATACAACTTAACATTTTTTCGTATTGAAAAGGAGCGATTTTCAGTTGTTGTACAAATGTATTCTTTAGTTACACTCATAATACATTTGAATTTCTTCTACAAAACATTCTGGTATATTTGTACTATCTTTTATGGCTTATCATAATTATTATTTATTATCATCTGTTATACATGTTTTGCAGTTTTACATTCGTATTTGTATTTAAGTTTCAATTGTAAATTCCTTTCATGTATTTTGTATAAAAATGAAGTTTGTCCGTTAGTTTATGTTTTGATAGTTTCCACTTCTGAATTACTCAGTGTTGTCCACGTACTAGTTGTCATATAAAAATTGTCGTTCTCCTTATGGTATCTAGTAGTGACATTTTATCATCCAACCATTATACATATTTAACTTACTATTTTTTTTTAGATGGCAGTACACCAGATATACTCAGGACATATTGAGACATGAATTACCATTTCTACCACATGGGAAAGTTTCAACATCCTACGTTGAAAATGGACTAGACGATCCTGATAATAATAATAGTTTTATGCAAAGTACGAGTAATGGATATTGAATATAATTGATATTAAATTAATAGTAGTGTAAAAAAAAATCAGTGTCATGAAACCCTGACCATTAGATTGTAAGCAAATGATTCTAATTTTCCATAATTGACATTCAAATATTACATTTAAGCTGAAACTTCATAAACACAATAAAAAATGATTTAATATTCTGAATGTTGACATGATTTTACATGGTAATTTAAACAAATATTACAAAGTCATACTTTGAACTGCTTGTAAAACACTGTATTCTCAAGTTATTCTCCAACCACTATACATATTTAACTGAGTAAATTCTTTCAGATTGCGGTACAGCAGATCATTCAAGACATGCTGAGACATGAATTACCATTTCTACCACATAAGAAAGTTACAACATCCTATGTTGAAAATGGACTAGAAGATACTGATAATAATATTGGATTTATGCGATGTACGTGTAATGGTAATTAAATGTAACTGATAGCAACATAATTGCAGTATAACAAAAACTTAGTGTCATGAAATCAAGACCATTAGATTAAGTAAATGATTCTTATTTACCATTACTAACTTTCATATATATCATGTAAGCTGATACTTCATAAATACTATAAAACATGTTTTTATATGATTATTTTGACTCGTATTTTAAATTTATATTTTTAACTGCTTATAAAACCTACAATTATCAAGTTAATATCTTGAAACCTGGACCACTATATTAAGAAAATGATTCTAATTTACCATTGTTAATTTGCATACATTTCATTTAAGCTGTTACTTCATAGACACTATAAAACATGTTTTGTATATGATTATTTTGACTCGTATTTTATATTCATATTTTTAACTGCTTATAAAATACTGAATTCTCAAGTTATTCTTTAACAATTATACATTATTAACTTACTACATTTTTTCAGATGGACATGTTTGTCAGATCACTCAAGGCATGCAGAAACATGAATTCACATTTCTACCACTTACGAAGGTATCAACATCCTATGCTGAAAATGGACTAGAAGATACTGCTAATAATATTGGGTTTATGTAATGTGCGTGTAATGGTTATTGAATATAATTGACAGTAAATTAATGGCAGTGAAACAATTGAGATTTGTTAATAATCTGAAATAAATATTAGTAAACACCTTTGACTTGTAATTTTCATTCTTAAGAGTTACCATTAGTAACTTGCATACATTTCGTTTAAGCTGATACTTCAATAACACTATAAAACATGCTTTTTTACGATGACAATTTTGACGAATATTAAATATTTATATTTAGAACTGCTTATAAAACAAACAATTCTCAAGTTAATCTCTTGAAAGCTGGACCACTATATTAAGAAAATGATTCTAATTTGTTATTATTAACTTGCATACATTTCATTTAAGCAGATTTTTCATTAAAACTATAAAACATGATTTTATATGATAATTTTGACGAATATTAAATATTTATTTTTTGATCTGCTTATAAAACAAACAATTCTCAAGATAATCTCTTGAAACCTGGACCTCTATATTAAGAAAATGATTCTAATTTATTATTATTAACTTGCATACATCTCATTTAAGCAGATTTTACATAAACACTATAAAACATGATTTTATATGATAAATTTGACGAATATTAAATATTTATTTTTTGATCTGCTTATAAAACAAACAATTCTCAAGTTAATCTCTTGAAACCTGGACCAAAATATTAAGAAAATGATTCTAATTTGTTATAATTAACTTGCATACATCTCATTTAAGCAGATACTTCATTAAAACTTTAAAACATGATTTTATATGATAATCTTGACGAATATTAAATATTTATTTTTTGATCTGCTTATAAAACAAACAATTCTCAAGATAATCTCTTGAACCCTGGACCACTATATTAAGAAAATGATTCTAATTTATTATTATTAACTTGCATACATCTCATTTAAGCAGATTTTTCATAATCACTATAAAACATGATTTTATATGATAAATTTGACGAATATTAAATATTTATTTTTTGATCTGCTTATAAAACAAACAATTCTCAAGTTAATCTCTTGAAAGCTGGACCACTATATTAAGAAAATGATTCTAATTTGTTATTATTAACTTGCATACATTTCATTTAAGCAGATTTTTCATTAAAACTATAAAACATGATTTTATATGATAATTTTGACGAATATTAAATATTTATTATTTGATCTGCTTATAAAACAAACAATTCTCAAGATAATCTCTTGAAACCTGGACCACTATATTAAGAAAATGATTCTAATTTATTATTATTAACTTGCATACATCTCATTTAAGCAGATTTTACATAAACACTATAAAACATGATTTTATATGATAAATTTGACGAATATTAAATATTTATTTTTTGATCTGCTTATAAAACAAACAATTCTCAAGTTAATCTCTTGAAACCTGGACCAAAATATTAAGAAAATGATTCTAATTTGTTATAATTAACTTGCATACATCTCATTTAAGCAGATACTTCATTAAAACTTTAAAACATGATTTTATATGATAATTTTGACGAATATTAAATATTTATGTTTTTAACTGCTTATAAAACCCACAATTCTCAAGTTAATCTCTTGAAACCTGGACGACTATATTAAGAAAATTACTCCAATTTACCATTATTAACTTGCATACATTTCATTTAAGCAGATACTTTATATACTCTATAATACATTATTTTATATGATAATCTTTACCAATATTAAAAATTCAAATTATTATCTGCTTATAAAACACTCAGTTCTTAAGTTAGTGTCATGTAATCCAGACAATTATATTAAGTAAATGATTCTTATTTACTATTATTAACTTCTATAGATATTATGTTAGCTGATTCTTCATAAACACTATAAAACATGTTTTTATATGATAAGTTTGAGAAATATTATGAATTCCTATTTTAATCTGCTTATAAAACAGTCAATTATTAAATGTATACACCAACAGAGGGCGTGAGCGTCGCCGTAGTAGGGACGACATCCGTCGGCCGAACCGCCTCAGAAAGAAACTAGATAGTTGTGTGGCGTTCACCGTACTGCTGTGTGTCGTAACGGGTCGTTGTTTTTACTTAGCTTTTGAGTATACTCGTTATTTATTAATTAAGATTTTTGATATTATAAACGAATTGTTCATATTTTATGCCCGAAGTTAACACAAGTAAGTTTCTTGACCCTTGACTACTAGATCAAGAAAATGATTCTAATTTATAATTTTTAACTTTCACTTTTTTCATTTTACCTGATATTTTTACTTCATAAAAACTATAAAATATGATTTTATAAGTCAATTCTGACCAATAATACAACTTAACATTTTTTCGTATTGAAAAGGAGCGATTTTCAGTTGTTGTACAAATGTATTCTTTAGTTACACTCATAATACATTTGAATTTCTTCTACAAAACATTCTGGTATATTTGTACTATCTTTTATGGCTTATCATAATTATTATTTATTATCATCTGTTATACATGTTTTGCAGTTTTACATTCGTATTTGTATTTAAGTTTCAATTGTAAATTCCTTTCATGTATTTTGTATAAAAATGAAGTTTGTCCGTTAGTTTATGTTTTGATAGTTTCCACTTCTGAATTACTCAGTGTTGTCCACGTACTAGTTGTCATATAAAAATTGTCGTTCTCCTTATGGTATCTAGTAGTGACATTTTATCATCCAACCATTATACATATTTAACTTACTATTTTTTTTTAGATGGCAGTACACCAGATATACTCAGGACATATTGAGACATGAATTACCATTTCTACCACATGGGAAAGTTTCAACATCCTACGTTGAAAATGGACTAGACGATCCTGATAATAATAATAGTTTTATGCAAAGTACGAGTAATGGATATTGAATATAATTGATATTAAATTAATAGTAGTGTAAAAAAAAATCAGTGTCATGAAACCCTGACCATTAGATTGTAAGCAAATGATTCTAATTTTCCATAATTGACATTCAAATATTACATTTAAGCTGAAACTTCATAAACACAATAAAAAATGATTTAATATTCTGAATGTTGACATGATTTTACATGGTAATTTAAACAAATATTACAAAGTCATACTTTGAACTGCTTGTAAAACACTGTATTCTCAAGTTATTCTCCAACCACTATACATATTTAACTGAGTAAATTCTTTCAGATTGCGGTACAGCAGATCATTCAAGACATGCTGAGACATGAATTACCATTTCTACCACATAAGAAAGTTACAACATCCTATGTTGAAAATGGACTAGAAGATACTGATAATAATATTGGATTTATGCGATGTACGTGTAATGGTAATTAAATGTAACTGATAGCAACATAATTGCAGTATAACAAAAACTTAGTGTCATGAAATCAAGACCATTAGATTAAGTAAATGATTCTTATTTACCATTACTAACTTTCATATATATCATGTAAGCTGATACTTCATAAATACTATAAAACATGTTTTTATATGATTATTTTGACTCGTATTTTAAATTTATATTTTTAACTGCTTATAAAACCTACAATTATCAAGTTAATATCTTGAAACCTGGACCACTATATTAAGAAAATGATTCTAATTTACCATTGTTAATTTGCATACATTTCATTTAAGCTGTTACTTCATAGACACTATAAAACATGTTTTGTATATGATTATTTTGACTCGTATTTTATATTCATATTTTTAACTGCTTATAAAATACTGAATTCTCAAGTTATTCTTTAACAATTATACATTATTAACTTACTACATTTTTTCAGATGGACATGTTTGTCAGATCACTCAAGGCATGCAGAAACATGAATTCACATTTCTACCACTTACGAAGGTATCAACATCCTATGCTGAAAATGGACTAGAAGATACTGCTAATAATATTGGGTTTATGTAATGTGCGTGTAATGGTTATTGAATATAATTGACAGTAAATTAATGGCAGTGAAACAATTGAGATTTGTTAATAATCTGAAATAAATATTAGTAAACACCTTTGACTTGTAATTTTCATTCTTAAGAGTTACCATTAGTAACTTGCATACATTTCGTTTAAGCTGATACTTCAATAACACTATAAAACATGCTTTTTTACGATGACAATTTTGACGAATATTAAATATTTATATTTAGAACTGCTTATAAAACAAACAATTCTCAAGTTAATCTCTTGAAAGCTGGACCACTATATTAAGAAAATGATTCTAATTTGTTATTATTAACTTGCATACATTTCATTTAAGCAGATTTTTCATTAAAACTATAAAACATGATTTTATATGATAATTTTGACGAATATTAAATATTTATTTTTTGATCTGCTTATAAAACAAACAATTCTCAAGATAATCTCTTGAAACCTGGACCTCTATATTAAGAAAATGATTCTAATTTATTATTATTAACTTGCATACATCTCATTTAAGCAGATTTTACATAAACACTATAAAACATGATTTTATATGATAAATTTGACGAATATTAAATATTTATTTTTTGATCTGCTTATAAAACAAACAATTCTCAAGTTAATCTCTTGAAACCTGGACCAAAATATTAAGAAAATGATTCTAATTTGTTATAATTAACTTGCATACATCTCATTTAAGCAGATACTTCATTAAAACTTTAAAACATGATTTTATATGATAATCTTGACGAATATTAAATATTTATTTTTTGATCTGCTTATAAAACAAACAATTCTCAAGATAATCTCTTGAACCCTGGACCACTATATTAAGAAAATGATTCTAATTTATTATTATTAACTTGCATACATCTCATTTAAGCAGATTTTTCATAATCACTATAAAACATGATTTTATATGATAAATTTGACGAATATTAAATATTTATTTTTTGATCTGCTTATAAAACAAACAATTCTCAAGTTAATCTCTTGAAAGCTGGACCACTATATTAAGAAAATGATTCTAATTTGTTATTATTAACTTGCATACATTTCATTTAAGCAGATTTTTCATTAAAACTATAAAACATGATTTTATATGATAATTTTGACGAATATTAAATATTTATTATTTGATCTGCTTATAAAACAAACAATTCTCAAGATAATCTCTTGAAACCTGGACCACTATATTAAGAAAATGATTCTAATTTATTATTATTAACTTGCATACATCTCATTTAAGCAGATTTTACATAAACACTATAAAACATGATTTTATATGATAAATTTGACGAATATTAAATATTTATTTTTTGATCTGCTTATAAAACAAACAATTCTCAAGTTAATCTCTTGAAACCTGGACCAAAATATTAAGAAAATGATTCTAATTTGTTATAATTAACTTGCATACATCTCATTTAAGCAGATACTTCATTAAAACTTTAAAACATGATTTTATATGATAATTTTGACGAATATTAAATATTTATGTTTTTAACTGCTTATAAAACCCACAATTCTCAAGTTAATCTCTTGAAACCTGGACGACTATATTAAGAAAATTACTCCAATTTACCATTATTAACTTGCATACATTTCATTTAAGCAGATACTTTATATACTCTATAATACATTATTTTATATGATAATCTTTACCAATATTAAAAATTCAAATTATTATCTGCTTATAAAACACTCAGTTCTTAAGTTAGTGTCATGTAATCCAGACAATTATATTAAGTAAATGATTCTTATTTACTATTATTAACTTCTATAGATATTATGTTAGCTGATTCTTCATAAACACTATAAAACATGTTTTTATATGATAAGTTTGAGAAATATTATGAATTCCTATTTTAATCTGCTTATAAAACAGTCAATTATTAAATGTATACACCAACAGAGGGCGTGAGCGTCGCCGTAGTAGGGACGACATCCGTCGGCCGAACCGCCTCAGAAAGAAACTAGATAGTTGTGTGGCGTTCACCGTACTGCTGTGTGTCGTAACGGGTCGTTGTTTTTACTTAGCTTTTGAGTATACTCGTTATTTATTAATTAAGATTTTTGATATTATAAACGAATTGTTCATATTTTATGCCCGAAGTTAACACAAGTAAGTTTCTTGACCCTTGACTACTAGATCAAGAAAATGATTCTAATTTATAATTTTTAACTTTCACTTTTTTCATTTTACCTGATATTTTTACTTCATAAAAACTATAAAATATGATTTTATAAGTCAATTCTGACCAATAATACAACTTAACATTTTTTCGTATTGAAAAGGAGCGATTTTCAGTTGTTGTACAAATGTATTCTTTAGTTACACTCATAATACATTTGAATTTCTTCTACAAAACATTCTGGTATATTTGTACTATCTTTTATGGCTTATCATAATTATTATTTATTATCATCTGTTATACATGTTTTGCAGTTTTACATTCGTATTTGTATTTAAGTTTCAATTGTAAATTCCTTTCATGTATTTTGTATAAAAATGAAGTTTGTCCGTTAGTTTATGTTTTGATAGTTTCCACTTCTGAATTACTCAGTGTTGTCCACGTACTAGTTGTCATATAAAAATTGTCGTTCTCCTTATGGTATCTAGTAGTGACATTTTATCATCCAACCATTATACATATTTAACTTACTATTTTTTTTTAGATGGCAGTACACCAGATATACTCAGGACATATTGAGACATGAATTACCATTTCTACCACATGGGAAAGTTTCAACATCCTACGTTGAAAATGGACTAGACGATCCTGATAATAATAATAGTTTTATGCAAAGTACGAGTAATGGATATTGAATATAATTGATATTAAATTAATAGTAGTGTAAAAAAAAATCAGTGTCATGAAACCCTGACCATTAGATTGTAAGCAAATGTTTCTAATTTTCCATAATTGACATTCAAATATTTCATTTAAGCTGTTACTTCATAGACACTATAAAACATGTTTTGTATATGATTATTTTGACTCGTATTTTATATTCATATTTTTAACTGCTTATAAAATACTGAATTCTCAAGTTATTCTTTAACAATTATACATTATTAACTTACTACATTTTTTCAGATGGACATGTTTGTCAGATCACTCAAGGCATGCAGAAACATGAATTCACATTTCTACCACTTACGAAGGTATCAACATCCTATGCTGAAAATGGACTAGAAGATACTGCTAATAATATTGGGTTTATGTAATGTGCGTGTAATGGTTATTGAATATAATTGACAGTAAATTAATGGCAGTGAAACAATTGAGATTTGTTAATAATCTGAAATAAATATTAGTAAACACCTTTGACTTGTAATTTTCATTCTTAAGAGTTACCATTAGTAACTTGCATACATTTCGTTTAAGCTGATACTTCAATAACACTATAAAACATGCTTTTTTACGATGACAATTTTGACGAATATTAAAAATTCATTTTTTTAACTGTTTATAAAACAAACAATTTCTCAAGTAAATCTCTTGAAACCTATACCACTATATTAAGAAAATGATTCTAATTATTTATTATTAACTTGCATACATTTCATTTAAGCAGATACTTCATAAACACTATAAAACATGATTTTATATGATAATTTTGACGAATATTAAATATTTATATTTAGAACTGCTTATAAAACAAACAATTCTCAAGTTAATCTCTTGAAAGCTGGACCACTATATTAAGAAAATGATTCTAATTTGTTATTATTAACTTGCATACATTTCATTTAAGCAGATTTTTCATTAAAACTATAAAACATGATTTTATATGATAATTTTGACGAATATTAAATATTTATTTTTTGATCTGCTTATAAAACAAACAATTCTCAAGATAATCTCTTGAAACCTGGACCTCTATATTAAGAAAATGATTCTAATTTATTATTATTAACTTGCATACATCTCATTTAAGCAGATTTTACATAAACACTATAAAACATGATTTTATATGATAAATTTGACGAATATTAAATATTTATTTTTTGATCTGCTTATAAAACAAACAATTCTCAAGTTAATCTCTTGAAACCTGGACCTCTATATTAAGAAAATGATTCTAATTTGTTATAATTAACTTGCATACATCTCATTTAAGCAGATTTTACATAAACACTATAAAACATGATTTTATATGATAAATTTGACGAATATTAAATATTTATTTTTTGATCTGCTTATAAAACAAACAATTCTCAAGTTAATCTCTTGAAACCTGGACCAAAATATTAAGAAAATGATTCTAATTTGTTATAATTAACTTGCATACATCTCATTTAAGCAGATACTTCATTAAAACTTTAAAACATGATTTTATATGATAATCTTGACGAATATTAAATATTTATTTTTTGATCTGCTTATAAAACAAACAATTCTCAAGATAATCTCTTGAACCCTGGACCACTATATTAAGAAAATGATTCTAATTTATTATTATTAACTTGCATACATCTCATTTAAGCAGATTTTTCATAAACACTATAAAACATGATTTTATATGATAAATTTGACGAATATTAAATATTTATTTTTTGATCTGCTTATAAAACAAACAATTCTCAAGTTAATCTCTTGAAAGCTGGACCACTATATTAAGAAAATGTTTCTAATTTGTTATTATTAACTTGCATACATTTCATTTAAGCAGATTTTTCATTAAAACTATAAAACATGATTTTATATGATAATTTTGACGAATATTAAATATTTATTTTTTGATCTGCTTATAAAACAAACAATTCTCAAGATAATCTCTTGAAACCTGGACCACTATATTAAGAAAATGATTCTAATTTATTATTATTAACTTGCATACATCTCATTTAAGCAGATTTTACATAAACACTATAAAACATGATTTTATATGATAAATTTGACGAATATTAAATATTTATTTTTTGATCTGCTTATAAAACAAACAATTCTCAAGTTAATCTCTTGAAACCTGGACCAAAATATTAAGAAAATGATTCTAATTTGTTATAATTAACTTGCATACATTTCATTTAAGCAGATACTTCATTAAAACTTTAAAACATGATTTTATATGATAATTTTGACGAATATTAAATATTTATGTTTTTAACTGCTTATAAAACCCACAATTCTCAAGTTAATCTCTTGAAACCTACACCACTATATTAAGAAAATGATTCTAATTATTTATTATTAACTTGCATACATTTCATTTAAGCAGATACTTCATAAACACTATAAACATGATTTTATATGATAATTTTGACGAATATTAAATATTTATTTTTTGATCTGCTTATAAAACAAACAATTCTCAAGATAATCTCTTGAAACCTGGACCTCTATATTAAGAAAATGATTCTAATTTATTATTATTAACTTGCATACATCTCATTTAAGCAGATTTTACATAAACACTATAAAACATGATTTTATATGATAAATTTGACGAATATTAAATATTTATTTTTTGATCTGCTTATAAAACAAACAATTCTCAAGTTAATCTCTTGAAACCTGGACCAAAATATTAAGAAAATGATTCTAATTTGTTATAATTAACTTGCATACATCTCATTTAAGCAGATACTTCATTAAAACTTTAAAACATGATTTTATATGATAATCTTGACGAATATTAAATATTTATTTTTTGATCTGCTTATAAAACAAACAATTCTCAAGATAATCTCTTGAACCCTGGACCACTATATTAAGAAAATGATTCTAATTTATTATTATTAACTTGCATACATCTCATTTAAGCAGATTTTTCATAATCACTATAAAACATGATTTTATATGATAAATTTGACGAATATTAAATATTTATTTTTTGATCTGCTTATAAAACAAACAATTCTCAAGTTAATCTCTTGAAAGCTGGACCACTATATTAAGAAAATGATTCTAATTTGTTATTATTAACTTGCATACATTTCATTTAAGCAGATTTTTCATTAAAACTATAAAACATGATTTTATATGATAATTTTGACGAATATTAAATATTTATTATTTGATCTGCTTATAAAACAAACAATTCTCAAGATAATCTCTTGAAACCTGGACCACTATATTAAGAAAATGATTCTAATTTATTATTATTAACTTGCATACATCTCATTTAAGCAGATTTTACATAAACACTATAAAACATGATTTTATATGATAAATTTGACGAATATTAAATATTTATTTTTTGATCTGCTTATAAAACAAACAATTCTCAAGTTAATCTCTTGAAACCTGGACCAAAATATTAAGAAAATGATTCTAATTTGTTATAATTAACTTGCATACATCTCATTTAAGCAGATACTTCATTAAAACTTTAAAACATGATTTTATATGATAATTTTGACGAATATAAAATATTTATGTTTTTAACTGCTTATAAAACCCACAATTCTCAAGTTAATCTCTTGAAACCTGGACGACTATATTAAGAAAATTACTCCAATTTACCATTATTAACTTGCATACATTTTATTTAAGCAGATACTTTATATACTCTATAATACATTATTTTATATGATAATCTTTACCAATATTAAAAATTCAAATTATTATCTGCTTATAAAACACTCAATTCTTAAGTTAGTGTCATGTAATCCAGACAATTATATTAAGTAAATGATTCTTATTTACTATTATTAACTTCTATAGATATTATGTTAGCTGATTCTTCATAAACACTATAAAACATGTTTTTATATGATAAGTTTGAGAAATATTATGAATTCCTATTTTAATCTGCTTATAAAACAGTCAATTATTAAATGTATACACCAACAGAGGGCGTGAGCGTCGCCGTAGTAGGGACGACATCCGTCGGCCGAACCGCCTCAGAAAGAAACTAGATAGTTGTGTGGCGTTCACCGTACTGCTGTGTGTCGTAACGGGTCGTTGTTTTTACTTAGCTTTTGAGTCTACTCGTTATTTATTAATTAAGATTTTTGATATTATAAACGAATTGTTCATATTTTATGCCCGAAGTTAACACAAGTAAGTTTCTTGACCCTTGACTACTAGATCAAGAAAATGATTCTAATTTATAATTTTTAACTTTCACTTTTTTCATTTTACCTGATATTTTTACTTCATAAAAACTATAAAATATGATTTTATAAGTCAATTCTGACCAATAATACAACTTAACATTTTTTCGTATTGAAAAGGAGCGATTTTCAGTTGTTGTACAAATGTATTCTTTAGTTACACTCATAATACATTTGAATTTCTTCTACAAAACATTCTGGTATATTTGTACTATCTTTTATGGCTTATCATAATTATTATTTATTATCATCTGTTATACATGTTTTGCAGTTTTACATTCGTATTTGTATTTAAGTTTCAATTGTAAATTCCTTTCATGTATTTTGTATAAAAATGAAGTTTGTCCGTTAGTTTATGTTTTGATAGTTTCCACTTCTGAATTACTCAGTGTTGTCCACGTACTAGTTGTCATATAAAAATTGTCGTTCTCCTTATGGTATCTAGTAGTGACATTTTATCATCCAACCATTATACATATTTAACTTACTATTTTTTTTTAGATGGCAGTACACCAGATATACTCAGGACATATTGAGACATGAATTACCATTTCTACCACATGGGAAAGTTTCAACATCCTACGTTGAAAATGGACTAGACGATCCTGATAATAATAATAGTTTTATGCAAAGTACGAGTAATGGATATTGAATATAATTGATATTAAATTAATAGTAGTGTAAAAAAAAATCAGTGTCATGAAACCCTGACCATTAGATTGTAAGCAAATGTTTCTAATTTTCCATAATTGACATTCAAATATTTCATTTAAGCTGTTACTTCATAGACACTATAAAACATGTTTTGTATATGATTATTTTGACTCGTATTTTATATTCATATTTTTAACTGCTTATAAAATACTGAATTCTCAAGTTATTCTTTAACAATTATACATTATTAACTTACTACATTTTTTCAGATGGACATGTTTGTCAGATCACTCAAGGCATGCAGAAACATGAATTCACATTTCTACCACTTACGAAGGTATCAACATCCTATGCTGAAAATGGACTAGAAGATACTGCTAATAATATTGGGTTTATGTAATGTGCGTGTAATGGTTATTGAATATAATTGACAGTAAATTAATGGCAGTGAAACAATTGAGATTTGTTAATAATCTGAAATAAATATTAGTAAACACCTTTGACTTGTAATTTTCATTCTTAAGAGTTACCATTAGTAACTTGCATACATTTCGTTTAAGCTGATACTTCAATAACACTATAAAACATGCTTTTTTACGATGACAATTTTGACGAATATTAAAAATTCATTTTTTTAACTGTTTATAAAACAAACAATTTCTCAAGTAAATCTCTTGAAACCTATACCACTATATTAAGAAAATGATTCTAATTATTTATTATTAACTTGCATACATTTCATTTAAGCAGATACTTCATAAACACTATAAAACATGATTTTATATGATAATTTTGACGAATATTAAATATTTATATTTAGAACTGCTTATAAAACAAACAATTCTCAAGTTAATCTCTTGAAAGCTGGACCACTATATTAAGAAAATGATTCTAATTTGTTATTATTAACTTGCATACATTTCATTTAAGCAGATTTTTCATTAAAACTATAAAACATGATTTTATATGATAATTTTGACGAATATTAAATATTTATTTTTTGATCTGCTTATAAAACAAACAATTCTCAAGATAATCTCTTGAAACCTGGACCTCTATATTAAGAAAATGATTCTAATTTATTATTATTAACTTGCATACATCTCATTTAAGCAGATTTTACATAAACACTATAAAACATGATTTTATATGATAAATTTGACGAATATTAAATATTTATTTTTTGATCTGCTTATAAAACAAACAATTCTCAAGTTAATCTCTTGAAACCTGGACCTCTATATTAAGAAAATGATTCTAATTTGTTATAATTAACTTGCATACATCTCATTTAAGCAGATTTTACATAAACACTATAAAACATGATTTTATATGATAAATTTGACGAATATTAAATATTTATTTTTTGATCTGCTTATAAAACAAACAATTCTCAAGTTAATCTCTTGAAACCTGGACCAAAATATTAAGAAAATGATTCTAATTTGTTATAATTAACTTGCATACATCTCATTTAAGCAGATACTTCATTAAAACTTTAAAACATGATTTTATATGATAATCTTGACGAATATTAAATATTTATTTTTTGATCTGCTTATAAAACAAACAATTCTCAAGATAATCTCTTGAACCCTGGACCACTATATTAAGAAAATGATTCTAATTTATTATTATTAACTTGCATACATCTCATTTAAGCAGATTTTTCATAAACACTATAAAACATGATTTTATATGATAAATTTGACGAATATTAAATATTTATTTTTTGATCTGCTTATAAAACAAACAATTCTCAAGTTAATCTCTTGAAAGCTGGACCACTATATTAAGAAAATGTTTCTAATTTGTTATTATTAACTTGCATACATTTCATTTAAGCAGATTTTTCATTAAAACTATAAAACATGATTTTATATGATAATTTTGACGAATATTAAATATTTATTTTTTGATCTGCTTATAAAACAAACAATTCTCAAGATAATCTCTTGAAACCTGGACCACTATATTAAGAAAATGATTCTAATTTATTATTATTAACTGGCATACATCTCATTTAAGCAGATTTTACATAAACACTATAAAACATGATTTTATATGATAAATTTGACGAATATTAAATATTTATTTTTTGATCTGCTTATAAAACAAACAATTCTCAAGTTAATCTCTTGAAACCTGGACCAAAATATTAAGAAAATGATTCTAATTTGTTATAATTAACTTGCATACATTTCATTTAAGCAGATACTTCATTAAAACTTTAAAACATGATTTTATATGATAATTTTGACGAATATTAAATATTTATGTTTTTAACTGCTTATAAAACCCACAATTCTCAAGTTAATCTCTTGAAACCTACACCACTATATTAAGAAAATGATTCTAATTATTTATTATTAACTTGCATACATTTCATTTAAGCAGATACTTCATAAACACTATAAACATGATTTTATATGATAATTTTGACGAATATAAAATATTTATGTTTTTAACTGCTTATAAAACCCACAATTCTCAAGTTAATCTCTTGAAACCTGGACGACTATATTAAGAAAATTACTCCAATTTACCATTATTAACTTGCATACATTTCATTTAAGCAGATACTTTATATACTCTATAATACATTATTTTATATGATAATCTTTACCAATATTAAAAATTCAAATTATTATCTGCTTATAAAACACTCAATTCTTAAGTTAGTGTCATGTAATCCAGACAATTATATTAAGTAAATGATTCTTATTTACTATTATTAACTTCTATAGATATTATGTTAGCTGATTCTTCATAAACACTATAAAACATGTTTTTATATGATAAGTTTGAGAAATATTATGAATTCCTATTTTAATCTGCTTATAAAACAGTCAATTATTAAATGTATACACCAACAGAGGGCGTGAGCGTCGCCGTAGTAGGGACGACATCCGTCGGCCGAACCGCCTCAGAAAGAAACTAGATAGTTGTGTGGCGTTCACCGTACTGCTGTGTGTCGTAACGGGTCGTTGTTTTTACTTAGCTTTTGAGTCTACTCGTTATTTATTAATTAAGATTTTTGATATTATAAACGAATTGTTCATATTTTATGCCCGAAGTTAACACAAGTAAGTTTCTTGACCCTTGACTACTAGATCAAGAAAATGATTCTAATTTATAATTTTTAACTTTCACTTTTTTCATTTTACCTGATATTTTTACTTCATAAAAACTATAAAATATGATTTTATAAGTCAATTCTGACCAATAATACAACTTAACATTTTTTCGTATTGAAAAGGAGCGATTTTCAGTTGTTGTACAAATGTATTCTTTAGTTACACTCATAATACATTTGAATTTCTTCTACAAAACATTCTGGTATATTTGTACTATCTTTTATGGCTTATCATAATTATTATTTATTATCATCTGTTATACATGTTTTGCAGTTTTACATTCGTATTTGTATTTAAGTTTCAATTGTAAATTCCTTTCATGTATTTTGTATAAAAATGAAGTTTGTCCGTTAGTTTATGTTTTGATAGTTTCCACTTCTGAATTACTCAGTGTTGTCCACGTACTAGTTGTCATATAAAAATTGTCGTTCTCCTTATGGTATCTAGTAGTGACATTTTATCATCCAACCATTATACATATTTAACTTACTATTTTTTTTTAGATGGCAGTACACCAGATATACTCAGGACATATTGAGACATGAATTACCATTTCTACCACATGGGAAAGTTTCAACATCCTACGTTGAAAATGGACTAGACGATCCTGATAATAATAATAGTTTTATGCAAAGTACGAGTAATGGATATTGAATATAATTGATATTAAATTAATAGTAGTGTAAAAAAAAATCAGTGTCATGAAACCCTGACCATTAGATTGTAAGCAAATGATTCTAATTTTCCATAATTGACATTCAAATATTACATTTAAGCTGAAACTTCATAAACACAATAAAAAATGATTTAATATTCTGAATGTTGACATGATTTTACATGGTAATTTAAACAAATATTACAAAGTCATACTTTGAACTGCTTGTAAAACACTGTATTCTCAAGTTATTCTCCAACCACTATACATATTTAACTGAGTAAATTCTTTCAGATTGCGGTACAGCAGATCATTCAAGACATGCTGAGACATGAATTACCATTTCTACCACATAAGAAAGTTACAACATCCTATGTTGAAAATGGACTAGAAGATACTGATAATAATATTGGATTTATGCGATGTACGTGTAATGGTAATTAAATGTAACTGATAGCAACATAATTGCAGTATAACAAAAACTTAGTGTCATGAAATCCAGACCATTAGATTAAGTAAATGATTCTTATTTACCATTACTAACTTTCATATATATCATGTAAGCTGATACTTCATAAATACCATAAAACATGTTTTTATATGATTATTTTGACTCGTATTTTAAATTTATATTTTTAACTGCTTATAAAACCTACAATTATCAAGTTAATATCTTGAAACCTGGACCACTATATTAAGAAAATGATTCTAATTTACCATTGTTAATTTGCATACATTTCATTTAAGCTGTTACTTCATAGACACTATAAAACATGTTTTGTATATGATTATTTTGACTCGTATTTTATATTCATATTTTTAACTGCTTATAAAATACTGAATTCTCAAGTTATTCTTTAACAATTATACATTATTAACTTACTACATTTTTTCAGATGGACATGTTTGTCAGATCACTCAAGGCATGCAGAAACATGAATTCACATTTCTACCACTTACGAAGGTATCAACATCCTATGCTGAAAATGGACTAGAAGATACTGCTAATAATATTGGGTTTATGTAATGTGCGTGTAATGGTTATTGAATATAATTGACAGTAAATTAATGGCAGTGAAACAATTGAGATTTGTTAATAATCTGAAATAAATATTAGTAAACACCTTTGACTTGTAATTTTCATTCTTAAGAGTTACCATTAGTAACTTGCATACATTTCGTTTAAGCTGATACTTCAATAACACTATAAAACATGCTTTTTTACGATGACAATTTTGACGAATATTAAAAATTCATTTTTTTAACTGTTTATAAAACAAACAATTTCTCAAGTAAATCTCTTGAAACCTATACCACTATATTAAGAAAATGATTCTAATTATTTATTATTAACTTGCATACATTTCATTTAAGCAGATACTTCATAAACACTATAAAACATGATTTTATATGATAATTTTGACGAATATTAAATATTTATATTTAGAACTGCTTATAAAACAAACAATTCTCAAGTTAATCTCTTGAAAGCTGGACCACTATATTAAGAAAATGATTCTAATTTGTTATTATTAACTTGCATACATTTCATTTAAGCAGATTTTTCATTAAAACTATAAAACATGATTTTATATGATAATTTTGACGAATATTAAATATTTATTTTTTGATCTGCTTATAAAACAAACAATTCTCAAGATAATCTCTTGAAACCTGGACCTCTATATTAAGAAAATGATTCTAATTTATTATTATTAACTTGCATACATCTCATTTAAGCAGATTTTACATAAACACTATAAAACATGATTTTATATGATAATTTTGACGAATATTAAATATTTATTTTTTGATCTGCTTATAAAACAAACAATTCTCAAGATAATCTCTTGAAACCTGGACCTCTATATTAAGAAAATGATTCTAATTTATTATTATTAACTTGCATACATCTCATTTAAGCAGATTTTACATAAACACTATAAAACATGATTTTATATGATAAATTTGACGAATATTAAATATTTATTTTTTGATCTGCTTATAAAACAAACAATTCTCAAGTTAATCTCTTGAAACCTGGACCAAAATATTAAGAAAATGATTCTAATTTGTTATAATTAACTTGCATACATCTCATTTAAGCAGATACTTCATTAAAACTTTAAAACATGATTTTATATGATAATCTTGACGAATATTAAATATTTATTTTTTGATCTGCTTATAAAACAAACAATTCTCAAGATAATCTCTTGAACCCTGGACCACTATATTAAGAAAATGATTCTAATTTATTATTATTAACTTGCATACATCTCATTTAAGCAGATTTTTCATAATCACTATAAAACATGATTTTATATGATAAATTTGACGAATATTAAATATTTATTTTTTGATCTGCTTATAAAACAAACAATTCTCAAGTTAATCTCTTGAAAGCTGGACCACTATATTAAGAAAATGATTCTAATTTGTTATTATTAACTTGCATACATTTCATTTAAGCAGATTTTTCATTAAAACTATAAAACATGATTTTATATGATAATTTTGACGAATATTAAATATTTATTATTTGATCTGCTTATAAAACAAACAATTCTCAAGATAATCTCTTGAAACCTGGACCACTATATTAAGAAAATGATTCTAATTTATTATTATTAACTTGCATACATCTCATTTAAGCAGATTTTACATAAACACTATAAAACATGATTTTATATGATAAATTTGACGAATATTAAATATTTATTTTTTGATCTGCTTATAAAACAAACAATTCTCAAGTTAATCTCTTGAAACCTGGACCAAAATATTAAGAAAATGATTCTAATTAGTTATAATTAACTTGCATACATCTCATTTAAGCAGATACTTCATTAAAACTTTAAAACATGATTTTATATGATAATTTTGACGAATATAAAATATTTATGTTTTTAACTGCTTATAAAACCCACAATTCTCAAGTTAATCTCTTGAAACCTGGACGACTATATTAAGAAAATTACTCCAATTTACCATTATTAACTTGCATACATTTCATTTAAGCAGATACTTTATATACTCTATAATACATTATTTTATATGATAATCTTTACCAATATTAAAAATTCAAATTATTATCTGCTTATAAAACACTCAATTCTTAAGTTAGTGTCATGTAATCCAGACAATTATATTAAGTAAATGATTCTTATTTACTATTATTAACTTCTATAGATATTATGTTAGCTGATTCTTCATAAACACTATAAAACATGTTTTTATATGATAAGTTTGAGAAATATTATGAATTCCTATTTTAATCTGCTTATAAAACAGTCAATTATTAAATGTATACACCAACAGAGGGCGTGAGCGTCGCCGTAGTAGGGACGACATCCGTCGGCCGAACCGCCTCAGAAAGAAACTAGATAGTTGTGTGGCGTTCACCGTACTGCTGTGTGTCGTAACGGGTCGTTGTTTTTACTTAGCTTTTGAGTCTACTCGTTATTTATTAATTAAGATTTTTGATATTATAAACGAATTGTTCATATTTTATGCCCGAAGTTAACACAAGTAAGTTTCTTGACCCTTGACTACTAGATCAAGAAAATGATTCTAATTTATAATTTTTAACTTTCACTTTTTTCATTTTACCTGATATTTTTACTTCATAAAAACTATAAAATATGATTTTATAAGTCAATTCTGACCAATAATACAACTTAACATTTTTTCGTATTGAAAAGGAGCGATTTTCAGTTGTTGTACAAATGTATTCTTTAGTTACACTCATAATACATTTGAATTTCTTCTACAAAACATTCTGGTATATTTGTACTATCTTTTATGGCTTATCATAATTATTATTTATTATCATCTGTTATACATGTTTTGCAGTTTTACATTCGTATTTGTATTTAAGTTTCAATTGTAAATTCCTTTCATGTATTTTGTATAAAAATGAAGTTTGTCCGTTAGTTTATGTTTTGATAGTTTCCACTTCTGAATTACTCAGTGTTGTCCACGTACTAGTTGTCATATAAAAATTGTCGTTCTCCTTATGGTATCTAGTAGTGACATTTTATCATCCAACCATTATACATATTTAACTTACTATTTTTTTTTAGATGGCAGTACACCAGATATACTCAGGACATATTGAGACATGAATTACCATTTCTACCACATGGGAAAGTTTCAACATCCTACGTTGAAAATGGACTAGACGATCCTGATAATAATAATAGTTTTATGCAAAGTACGAGTAATGGATATTGAATATAATTGATATTAAATTAATAGTAGTGTAAAAAAAAATCAGTGTCATGAAACCCTGACCATTAGATTGTAAGCAAATGTTTCTAATTTTCCATAATTGACATTCAAATATTTCATTTAAGCTGTTACTTCATAGACACTATAAAACATGTTTTGTATATGATTATTTTGACTCGTATTTTATATTCATATTTTTAACTGCTTATAAAATACTGAATTCTCAAGTTATTCTTTAACAATTATACATTATTAACTTACTACATTTTTTCAGATGGACATGTTTGTCAGATCACTCAAGGCATGCAGAAACATGAATTCACATTTCTACCACTTACGAAGGTATCAACATCCTATGCTGAAAATGGACTAGAAGATACTGCTAATAATATTGGGTTTATGTAATGTGCGTGTAATGGTTATTGAATATAATTGACAGTAAATTAATGGCAGTGAAACAATTGAGATTTGTTAATAATCTGAAATAAATATTAGTAAACACCTTTGACTTGTAATTTTCATTCTTAAGAGTTACCATTAGTAACTTGCATACATTTCGTTTAAGCTGATACTTCAATAACACTATAAAACATGCTTTTTTACGATGACAATTTTGACGAATATTAAAAATTCATTTTTTTAACTGTTTATAAAACAAACAATTTCTCAAGTAAATCTCTTGAAACCTATACCACTATATTAAGAAAATGATTCTAATTATTTATTATTAACTTGCATACATTTCATTTAAGCAGATACTTCATAAACACTATAAAACATGATTTTATATGATAATTTTGACGAATATTAAATATTTATATTTAGAACTGCTTATAAAACAAACAATTCTCAAGTTAATCTCTTGAAAGCTGGACCACTATATTAAGAAAATGATTCTAATTTGTTATTATTAACTTGCATACATTTCATTTAAGCAGATTTTTCATTAAAACTATAAAACATGATTTTATATGATAATTTTGACGAATATTAAATATTTATTTTTTGATCTGCTTATAAAACAAACAATTCTCAAGATAATCTCTTGAAACCTGGACCTCTATATTAAGAAAATGATTCTAATTTATTATTATTAACTTGCATACATCTCATTTAAGCAGATTTTACATAAACACTATAAAACATGATTTTATATGATAAATTTGACGAATATTAAATATTTATTTTTTGATCTGCTTATAAAACAAACAATTCTCAAGTTAATCTCTTGAAACCTGGACCTCTATATTAAGAAAATGATTCTAATTTGTTATAATTAACTTGCATACATCTCATTTAAGCAGATTTTACATAAACACTATAAAACATGATTTTATATGATAAATTTGACGAATATTAAATATTTATTTTTTGATCTGCTTATAAAACAAACAATTCTCAAGTTAATCTCTTGAAACCTGGACCAAAATATTAAGAAAATGATTCTAATTTGTTATAATTAACTTGCATACATCTCATTTAAGCAGATACTTCATTAAAACTTTAAAACATGATTTTATATGATAATCTTGACGAATATTAAATATTTATTTTTTGATCTGCTTATAAAACAAACAATTCTCAAGATAATCTCTTGAACCCTGGACCACTATATTAAGAAAATGATTCTAATTTATTATTATTAACTTGCATACATCTCATTTAAGCAGATTTTTCATAAACACTATAAAACATGATTTTATATGATAAATTTGACGAATATTAAATATTTATTTTTTGATCTGCTTATAAAACAAACAATTCTCAAGTTAATCTCTTGAAAGCTGGACCACTATATTAAGAAAATGTTTCTAATTTGTTATTATTAACTTGCATACATTTCATTTAAGCAGATTTTTCATTAAAACTATAAAACATGATTTTATATGATAATTTTGACGAATATTAAATATTTATTTTTTGATCTGCTTATAAAACAAACAATTCTCAAGATAATCTCTTGAAACCTGGACCACTATATTAAGAAAATGATTCTAATTTATTATTATTAACTTGCATACATCTCATTTAAGCAGATTTTACATAAACACTATAAAACATGATTTTATATGATAAATTTGACGAATATTAAATATTTATTTTTTGATCTGCTTATAAAACAAACAATTCTCAAGTTAATCTCTTGAAACCTGGACCAAAATATTAAGAAAATGATTCTAATTTGTTATAATTAACTTGCATACATTTCATTTAAGCAGATACTTCATTAAAACTTTAAAACATGATTTTATATGATAATTTTGACGAATATTAAATATTTATGTTTTTAACTGCTTATAAAACCCACAATTCTCAAGTTAATCTCTTGAAACCTACACCACTATATTAAGAAAATGATTCTAATTATTTATTATTAACTTGCATACATTTCATTTAAGCAGATACTTCATAAACACTATAAACATGATTTTATATGATAATTTTGACGAATATAAAATATTTATGTTTTTAACTGCTTATAAAACCCACAATTCTCAAGTTAATCTCTTGAAACCTGGACGACTATATTAAGAAAATTACTCCAATTTACCATTATTAACTTGCATACATTTCATTTAAGCAGATACTTTATATACTCTATAATACATTATTTTATATGATAATCTTTACCAATATTAAAAATTCAAATTATTATCTGCTTATAAAACACTCAATTCTTAAGTTAGTGTCATGTAATCCAGACAATTATATTAAGTAAATGATTCTTATTTACTATTATTAACTTCTATAGATATTATGTTAGCTGATTCTTCATAAACACTATAAAACATGTTTTTATATGATAAGTTTGAGAAATATTATGAATTCCTATTTTAATCTGCTTATAAAACAGTCAATTATTAAATGTATACACCAACAGAGGGCGTGAGCGTCGCCGTAGTAGGGACGACATCCGTCGGCCGAACCGCCTCAGAAAGAAACTAGATAGTTGTGTGGCGTTCACCGTACTGCTGTGTGTCGTAACGGGTCGTTGTTTTTACTTAGCTTTTGAGTCTACTCGTTATTTATTAATTAAGATTTTTGATATTATAAACGAATTGTTCATATTTTATGCCCGAAGTTAACACAAGTAAGTTTCTTGACCCTTGACTACTAGATCAAGAAAATGATTCTAATTTATAATTTTTAACTTTCACTTTTTTCATTTTACCTGATATTTTTACTTCATAAAAACTATAAAATATGATTTTATAAGTCAATTCTGACCAATAATACAACTTAACATTTTTTCGTATTGAAAAGGAGCGATTTTCAGTTGTTGTACAAATGTATTCTTTAGTTACACTCATAATACATTTGAATTTCTTCTACAAAACATTCTGGTATATTTGTACTATCTTTTATGGCTTATCATAATTATTATTTATTATCATCTGTTATACATGTTTTGCAGTTTTACATTCGTATTTGTATTTAAGTTTCAATTGTAAATTCCTTTCATGTATTTTGTATAAAAATGAAGTTTGTCCGTTAGTTTATGTTTTGATAGTTTCCACTTCTGAATTACTCAGTGTTGTCCACGTACTAGTTGTCATATAAAAATTGTCGTTCTCCTTATGGTATCTAGTAGTGACATTTTATCATCCAACCATTATACATATTTAACTTACTATTTTTTTTTAGATGGCAGTACACCAGATATACTCAGGACATATTGAGACATGAATTACCATTTCTACCACATGGGAAAGTTTCAACATCCTACGTTGAAAATGGACTAGACGATCCTGATAATAATAATAGTTTTATGCAAAGTACGAGTAATGGATATTGAATATAATTGATATTAAATTAATAGTAGTGTAAAAAAAAATCAGTGTCATGAAACCCTGACCATTAGATTGTAAGCAAATGATTCTAATTTTCCATAATTGACATTCAAATATTACATTTAAGCTGAAACTTCATAAACACAATAAAAAATGATTTAATATTCTGAATGTTGACATGATTTTACATGGTAATTTAAACAAATATTACAAAGTCATACTTTGAACTGCTTGTAAAACACTGTATTCTCAAGTTATTCTCCAACCACTATACATATTTAACTGAGTAAATTCTTTCAGATTGCGGTACAGCAGATCATTCAAGACATGCTGAGACATGAATTACCATTTCTACCACATAAGAAAGTTACAACATCCTATGTTGAAAATGGACTAGAAGATACTGATAATAATATTGGATTTATGCGATGTACGTGTAATGGTAATTAAATGTAACTGATAGCAACATAATTGCAGTATAACAAAAACTTAGTGTCATGAAATCCAGACCATTAGATTAAGTAAATGATTCTTATTTACCATTACTAACTTTCATATATATCATGTAAGCTGATACTTCATAAATACCATAAAACATGTTTTTATATGATTATTTTGACTCGTATTTTAAATTTATATTTTTAACTGCTTATAAAACCTACAATTATCAAGTTAATATCTTGAAACCTGGACCACTATATTAAGAAAATGATTCTAATTTACCATTGTTAATTTGCATACATTTCATTTAAGCTGTTACTTCATAGACACTATAAAACATGTTTTGTATATGATTATTTTGACTCGTATTTTATATTCATATTTTTAACTGCTTATAAAATACTGAATTCTCAAGTTATTCTTTAACAATTATACATTATTAACTTACTACATTTTTTCAGATGGACATGTTTGTCAGATCACTCAAGGCATGCAGAAACATGAATTCACATTTCTACCACTTACGAAGGTATCAACATCCTATGCTGAAAATGGACTAGAAGATACTGCTAATAATATTGGGTTTATGTAATGTGCGTGTAATGGTTATTGAATATAATTGACAGTAAATTAATGGCAGTGAAACAATTGAGATTTGTTAATAATCTGAAATAAATATTAGTAAACACCTTTGACTTGTAATTTTCATTCTTAAGAGTTACCATTAGTAACTTGCATACATTTCGTTTAAGCTGATACTTCAATAACACTATAAAACATGCTTTTTTACGATGACAATTTTGACGAATATTAAAAATTCATTTTTTTAACTGTTTATAAAACAAACAATTTCTCAAGTAAATCTCTTGAAACCTATACCACTATATTAAGAAAATGATTCTAATTATTTATTATTAACTTGCATACATTTCATTTAAGCAGATACTTCATAAACACTATAAAACATGATTTTATATGATAATTTTGACGAATATTAAATATTTATATTTAGAACTGCTTATAAAACAAACAATTCTCAAGTTAATCTCTTGAAAGCTGGACCACTATATTAAGAAAATGATTCTAATTTGTTATTATTAACTTGCATACATTTCATTTAAGCAGATTTTTCATTAAAACTATAAAACATGATTTTATATGATAATTTTGACGAATATTAAATATTTATTTTTTGATCTGCTTATAAAACAAACAATTCTCAAGATAATCTCTTGAAACCTGGACCTCTATATTAAGAAAATGATTCTAATTTATTATTATTAACTTGCATACATCTCATTTAAGCAGATTTTACATAAACACTATAAAACATGATTTTATATGATAAATTTGACGAATATTAAATATTTATTTTTTGATCTGCTTATAAAACAAACAATTCTCAAGTTAATCTCTTGAAACCTGGACCTCTATATTAAGAAAATGATTCTAATTTGTTATAATTAACTTGCATACATCTCATTTAAGCAGATTTTACATAAACACTATAAAACATGATTTTATATGATAAATTTGACGAATATTAAATATTTATTTTTTGATCTGCTTATAAAACAAACAATTCTCAAGTTAATCTCTTGAAACCTGGACCAAAATATTAAGAAAATGATTCTAATTTGTTATAATTAACTTGCATACATCTCATTTAAGCAGATACTTCATTAAAACTTTAAAACATGATTTTATATGATAATCTTGACGAATATTAAATATTTATTTTTTGATCTGCTTATAAAACAAACAATTCTCAAGATAATCTCTTGAACCCTGGACCACTATATTAAGAAAATGATTCTAATTTATTATTATTAACTTGCATACATCTCATTTAAGCAGATTTTTCATAAACACTATAAAACATGATTTTATATGATAAATTTGACGAATATTAAATATTTATTTTTTGATCTGCTTATAAAACAAACAATTCTCAAGTTAATCTCTTGAAAGCTGGACCACTATATTAAGAAAATGTTTCTAATTTGTTATTATTAACTTGCATACATTTCATTTAAGCAGATTTTTCATTAAAACTATAAAACATGATTTTATATGATAATTTTGACGAATATTAAATATTTATTTTTTGATCTGCTTATAAAACAAACAATTCTCAAGTTAATCTCTTGAAACCTGGACCTCTATATTAAGAAAATGATTCTAATTTGTTATAATTAACTTGCATACATCTCATTTAAGCAGATTTTACATAAACACTATAAAACATGATTTTATATGATAAATTTGACGAATATTAAATATTTATTTTTTGATCTGCTTATAAAACAAACAATTCTCAAGTTAATCTCTTGAAACCTGGACCAAAATATTAAGAAAATGATTCTAATTTGTTATAATTAACTTGCATACATCTCATTTAAGCAGATACTTCATTAAAACTTTAAAACATGATTTTATATGATAATCTTGACGAATATTAAATATTTATTTTTTGATCTGCTTATAAAACAAACAATTCTCAAGATAATCTCTTGAACCCTGGACCACTATATTAAGAAAATGATTCTAATTTATTATTATTAACTTGCATACATCTCATTTAAGCAGATTTTTCATAAACACTATAAAACATGATTTTATATGATAAATATGACGAATATTAAATATTTATTTTTTGATCTGCTTATAAAACAAACAATTCTCAAGTTAATCTCTTGAAACCTGGACCAAAATATTAAGAAAATGATTCTAATTTGTTATAATTAACTTGCATACATTTCATTTAAGCAGATACTTCATTAAAACTTTAAAACATGATTTTATATGATAATTTTGACGAATATTAAATATTTATGTTTTTAACTGCTTATAAAACCCACAATTCTCAAGTTAATCTCTTGAAACCTACACCACTATATTAAGAAAATGATTCTAATTATTTATTATTAACTTGCATACATTTCATTTAAGCAGATACTTCATAAACACTATAAACATGATTTTATATGATAATTTTGACGAATATTAAATATTTATTTTTTGATCTGCTTATAAAACAAACAATTCTCAAGTTAATCTCTTGAAACCTGGACCAAAATATTAAGAAAATGATTCTAATTTGTTATAATTAACTTGCATACATTTCATTTAAGCAGATACTTCATTAAAACTTTAAAACATGATTTTATATGATAATTTTGACGAATATTAAATATTTATGTTTTTAACTGCTTATAAAACCCACAATTCTCAAGTTAATCTCTTGAAACCTACACCACTATATTAAGAAAATGATTCTAATTATTTATTATTAACTTGCATACATTTCATTTAAGCAGATACTTCATAAACACTATAAACATGATTTTATATGATAATTTTGACGAATATAAAATATTTATGTTTTTAACTGCTTATAAAACCCACAATTCTCAAGTTAATCTCTTGAAACCTGGACGACTATATTAAGAAAATTACTCCAATTTACCATTATTAACTTGCATACATTTCATTTAAGCAGATACTTCATAAACACTATAAACATGATTTTATATGATAATTTTGACGAATATTAAATATTTATTTTTTGATCTGCTTATAAAACAAACAATTCTCAAGTTAATCTCTTGAAACCTGGACCAAAATATTAAGAAAATGATTCTAATTTGTTATAATTAACTTGCATACATTTCATTTAAGCAGATACTTCATTAAAACTTTAAAACATGATTTTATATGATAATTTTGACGAATATTAAATATTTATGTTTTTAACTGCTTATAAAACCCACAATTCTCAAGTTAATCTCTTGAAACCTACACCACTATATTAAGAAAATGATTCTAATTATTTATTATTAACTTGCATACATTTCATTTAAGCAGATACTTCATAAACACTATAAACATGATTTTATATGATAATTTTGACGAATATAAAATATTTATGTTTTTAACTGCTTATAAAACCCACAATTCTCAAGTTAATCTCTTGAAACCTGGACGACTATATTAAGAAAATTACTCCAATTTACCATTATTAACTTGCATACATTTCATTTAAGCAGATACTTTATATACTCTATAATACATTATTTTATATGATAATCTTTACCAATATTAAAAATTCAAATTATTATCTGCTTATAAAACACTCAATTCTTAAGTTAGTGTCATGTAATCCAGACAATTATATTAAGTAAATGATTCTTATTTACTATTATTAACTTCTATAGATATTATGTTAGCTGATTCTTCATAAACACTATAAAACATGTTTTTATATGATAAGTTTGAGAAATATTATGAATTCCTATTTTAATCTGCTTATAAAACAGTCAATTATTAAATGTATACACCAACAGAGGGCGTGAGCGTCGCCGTAGTAGGGACGACATCCGTCGTCCGAACCGCCTCAGAAAGAAACTAGATAGTTGTGTGGCGTTCACCGTACTGCTGTGTGTCGTAACGGGTCGTTGTTTTTACTTAGCTTTTGAGTCTACTCGTTATTTATTAATTAAGATTTTTGATATTATAAACGAATTGTTCATATTTTATGCCCGAAGTTAACACAAGTAAGTTTCTTGACCCTTGACTACTAGATCAAGAAAATGATTCTAATTTATAATTTTTAACTTTCACTTTTTTCATTTTACCTGATATTTTTACTTCATAAAAACTATAAAATATGATTTTATAAGTCAATTCTGACCAATAATACAACTTAACATTTTTTCGTATTGAAAAGGAGCGATTTTCAGTTGTTGTACAAATGTATTCTTTAGTTACACTCATAATACATTTGAATTTCTTCTACAAAACATTCTGGTATATTTGTACTATCTTTTATGGCTTATCATAATTATTATTTATTATCATCTGTTATACATGTTTTGCAGTTTTACATTCGTATTTGTATTTAAGTTTCAATTGTAAATTCCTTTCATGTATTTTGTATAAAAATGAAGTTTGTCCGTTAGTTTATGTTTTGATAGTTTCCACTTCTGAATTACTCAGTGTTGTCCACGTACTAGTTGTCATATAAAAATTGTCGTTCTCCTTATGGTATCTAGTAGTGACATTTTATCATCCAACCATTATACATATTTAACTTACTATTTTTTTTTAGATGGCAGTACACCAGATATACTCAGGACATATTGAGACATGAATTACCATTTCTACCACATGGGAAAGTTTCAACATCCTACGTTGAAAATGGACTAGACGATCCTGATAATAATAATAGTTTTATGCAAAGTACGAGTAATGGATATTGAATATAATTGATATTAAATTAATAGTAGTGTAAAAAAAAATCAGTGTCATGAAACCCTGACCATTAGATTGTAAGCAAATGATTCTAATTTTCCATAATTGACATTCAAATATTACATTTAAGCTGAAACTTCATAAACACAATAAAAAATGATTTAATATTCTGAATGTTGACATGATTTTACATGGTAATTTAAACAAATATTACAAAGTCATACTTTGAACTGCTTGTAAAACACTGTATTCTCAAGTTATTCTCCAACCACTATACATATTTAACTGAGTAAATTCTTTCAGATTGCGGTACAGCAGATCATTCAAGACATGCTGAGACATGAATTACCATTTCTACCACATAAGAAAGTTACAACATCCTATGTTGAAAATGGACTAGAAGATACTGATAATAATATTGGATTTATGCGATGTACGTGTAATGGTAATTAAATGTAACTGATAGCAACATAATTGCAGTATAACAAAAACTTAGTGTCATGAAATCCAGACCATTAGATTAAGTAAATGATTCTTATTTACCATTACTAACTTTCATATATATCATGTAAGCTGATACTTCATAAATACCATAAAACATGTTTTTATATGATTATTTTGACTCGTATTTTAAATTTATATTTTTAACTGCTTATAAAACCTACAATTATCAAGTTAATATCTTGAAACCTGGACCACTATATTAAGAAAATGATTCTAATTTACCATTGTTAATTTGCATACATTTCATTTAAGCTGTTACTTCATAGACACTATAAAACATGTTTTGTATATGATTATTTTGACTCGTATTTTATATTCATATTTTTAACTGCTTATAAAATACTGAATTCTCAAGTTATTCTTTAACAATTATACATTATTAACTTACTACATTTTTTCAGATGGACATGTTTGTCAGATCACTCAAGGCATGCAGAAACATGAATTCACATTTCTACCACTTACGAAGGTATCAACATCCTATGCTGAAAATGGACTAGAAGATACTGCTAATAATATTGGGTTTATGTAATGTGCGTGTAATGGTTATTGAATATAATTGACAGTAAATTAATGGCAGTGAAACAATTGAGATTTGTTAATAATCTGAAATAAATATTAGTAAACACCTTTGACTTGTAATTTTCATTCTTAAGAGTTACCATTAGTAACTTGCATACATTTCGTTTAAGCTGATACTTCAATAACACTATAAAACATGCTTTTTTACGATGACAATTTTGACGAATATTAAAAATTCATTTTTTTAACTGTTTATAAAACAAACAATTTCTCAAGTAAATCTCTTGAAACCTATACCACTATATTAAGAAAATGATTCTAATTATTTATTATTAACTTGCATACATTTCATTTAAGCAGATACTTCATAAACACTATAAAACATGATTTTATATGATAATTTTGACGAATATTAAATATTTATATTTAGAACTGCTTATAAAACAAACAATTCTCAAGTTAATCTCTTGAAACCTGGACCTCTATATTAAGAAAATGATTCTAATTTGTTATAATTAACTTGCATACATCTCATTTAAGCAGATTTTACATAAACACTATAAAACATGATTTTATATGATAAATTTGACGAATATTAAATATTTATTTTTTGATCTGCTTATAAAACAAACAATTCTCAAGTTAATCTCTTGAAACCTGGACCAAAATATTAAGAAAATGATTCTAATTTGTTATAATTAACTTGCATACATCTCATTTAAGCAGATACTTCATTAAAACTTTAAAACATGATTTTATATGATAATCTTGACGAATATTAAATATTTATTTTTTGATCTGCTTATAAAACAAACAATTCTCAAGATAATCTCTTGAACCCTGGACCACTATATTAAGAAAATGATTCTAATTTATTATTATTAACTTGCATACATCTCATTTAAGCAGATTTTTCATAAACACTATAAAACATGATTTTATATGATAAATATGACGAATATTAAATATTTATTTTTTGATCTGCTTATAAAACAAACAATTCTCAAGTTAATCTCTTGAAACCTGGACCAAAATATTAAGAAAATGATTCTAATTTGTTATAATTAACTTGCATACATTTCATTTAAGCAGATACTTCATTAAAACTTTAAAACATGATTTTATATGATAATTTTGACGAATATTAAATATTTATGTTTTTAACTGCTTATAAAACCCACAATTCTCAAGTTAATCTCTTGAAACCTACACCACTATATTAAGAAAATGATTCTAATTATTTATTATTAACTTGCATACATTTCATTTAAGCAGATACTTCATAAACACTATAAACATGATTTTATATGATAATTTTGACGAATATTAAATATTTATTTTTTGATCTGCTTATAAAACAAACAATTCTCAAGTTAATCTCTTGAAACCTGGACCAAAATATTAAGAAAATGATTCTAATTTGTTATAATTAACTTGCATACATTTCATTTAAGCAGATACTTCATTAAAACTTTAAAACATGATTTTATATGATAATTTTGACGAATATTAAATATTTATGTTTTTAACTGCTTATAAAACCCACAATTCTCAAGTTAATCTCTTGAAACCTACACCACTATATTAAGAAAATGATTCTAATTATTTATTATTAACTTGCATACATTTCATTTAAGCAGATACTTCATAAACACTATAAACATGATTTTATATGATAATTTTGACGAATATAAAAAATTTATGTTTTTAACTGCTTATAAAACCCACAATTCTCAAGTTAATCTCTTGAAACCTGGACGACTATATTAAGAAAATTACTCCAATTTACCATTATTAACTTGCATACATTTCATTTAAGCAGATACTTCATAAACACTATAAACATGATTTTATATGATAATTTTGACGAATATTAAATATTTATTTTTTGATCTGCTTATAAAACAAACAATTCTCAAGTTAATCTCTTGAAACCTGGACCAAAATATTAAGAAAATGATTCTAATTATTTATTATTAACTTGCATACATTTCATTTAAGCAGATACTTCATAAACACTATAAACATGATTTTATATGATAATTTTGACGAATATAAAATATTTATGTTTTTAACTGCTTATAAAACCCACAATTCTCAAGTTAATCTCTTGAAACCTGGACGACTATATTAAGAAAATTACTCCAATTTACCATTATTAACTTGCATACATTTCATTTAAGCAGATACTTTATATACTCTATAATACATTATTTTATATGATAATCTTTACCAATATTAAAAATTCAAATTATTATCTGCTTATAAAACACTCAATTCTTAAGTTAGTGTCATGTAATCCAGACAATTATATTAAGTAAATGATTCTTATTTACTATTATTAACTTCTATAGATATTATGTTAGCTGATTCTTCATAAACACTATAAAACATGTTTTTATATGATAAGTTTGAGAAATATTATGAATTCCTATTTTAATCTGCTTATAAAACAGTCAATTATTAAATGTATACACCAACAGAGGGCGTGAGCGTCGCCGTAGTAGGGACGACATCCGTCGGCCGAACCGCCTCAGAAAGAAACTAGATAGTTGTGTGGCGTTCACCGTACTGCTGTGTGTCGTAACGGGTCGTTGTTTTTACTTAGCTTTTGAGTCTACTCGTTATTTATTAATTAAGATTTTTGATATTATAAACGAATTGTTCATATTTTATGCCCGAAGTTAACACAAGTAAGTTTCTTGACCCTTGACTACTAGATCAAGAAAATGATTCTAATTTATAATTTTTAACTTTCACTTTTTTCATTTTACCTGATATTTTTACTTCATAAAAACTATAAAATATGATTTTATAAGTCAATTCTGACCAATAATACAACTTAACATTTTTTCGTATTGAAAAGGAGCGATTTTCAGTTGTTGTACAAATGTATTCTTTAGTTACACTCATAATACATTTGAATTTCTTCTACAAAACATTCTGGTATATTTGTACTATCTTTTATGGCTTATCATAATTATTATTTATTATCATCTGTTATACATGTTTTGCAGTTTTACATTCGTATTTGTATTTAAGTTTCAATTGTAAATTCCTTTCATGTATTTTGTATAAAAATGAAGTTTGTCCGTTAGTTTATGTTTTGATAGTTTCCACTTCTGAATTACTCAGTGTTGTCCACGTACTAGTTGTCATATAAAAATTGTCGTTCTCCTTATGGTATCTAGTAGTGACATTTTATCATCCAACCATTATACATATTTAACTTACTATTTTTTTTTAGATGGCAGTACACCAGATATACTCAGGACATATTGAGACATGAATTACCATTTCTACCACATGGGAAAGTTTCAACATCCTACGTTGAAAATGGACTAGACGATCCTGATAATAATAATAGTTTTATGCAAAGTACGAGTAATGGATATTGAATATAATTGATATTAAATTAATAGTAGTGTAAAAAAAAATCAGTGTCATGAAACCCTGACCATTAGATTGTAAGCAAATGATTCTAATTTTCCATAATTGACATTCAAATATTACATTTAAGCTGAAACTTCATAAACACAATAAAAAATGATTTAATATTCTGAATGTTGACATGATTTTACATGGTAATTTAAACAAATATTACAAAGTCATACTTTGAACTGCTTGTAAAACACTGTATTCTCAAGTTATTCTCCAACCACTATACATATTTAACTGAGTAAATTCTTTCAGATTGCGGTACAGCAGATCATTCAAGACATGCTGAGACATGAATTACCATTTCTACCACATAAGAAAGTTACAACATCCTATGTTGAAAATGGACTAGAAGATACTGATAATAATATTGGATTTATGCGATGTACGTGTAATGGTAATTAAATGTAACTGATAGCAACATAATTGCAGTATAACAAAAACTTAGTGTCATGAAATCCAGACCATTAGATTAAGTAAATGATTCTTATTTACCATTACTAACTTTCATATATATCATGTAAGCTGATACTTCATAAATACCATAAAACATGTTTTTATATGATTATTTTGACTCGTATTTTAAATTTATATTTTTAACTGCTTATAAAACCTACAATTATCAAGTTAATATCTTGAAACCTGGACCACTATATTAAGAAAATGATTCTAATTTACCATTGTTAATTTGCATACATTTCATTTAAGCTGTTACTTCATAGACACTATAAAACATGTTTTGTATATGATTATTTTGACTCGTATTTTATATTCATATTTTTAACTGCTTATAAAATACTGAATTCTCAAGTTATTCTTTAACAATTATACATTATTAACTTACTACATTTTTTCAGATGGACATGTTTGTCAGATCACTCAAGGCATGCAGAAACATGAATTCACATTTCTACCACTTACGAAGGTATCAACATCCTATGCTGAAAATGGACTAGAAGATACTGCTAATAATATTGGGTTTATGTAATGTGCGTGTAATGGTTATTGAATATAATTGACAGTAAATTAATGGCAGTGAAACAATTGAGATTTGTTAATAATCTGAAATAAATATTAGTAAACACCTTTGACTTGTAATTTTCATTCTTAAGAGTTACCATTAGTAACTTGCATACATTTCGTTTAAGCTGATACTTCAATAACACTATAAAACATGCTTTTTTACGATGACAATTTTGACGAATATTAAAAATTCATTTTTTTAACTGTTTATAAAACAAACAATTTCTCAAGTAAATCTCTTGAAACCTATACCACTATATTAAGAAAATGATTCTAATTATTTATTATTAACTTGCATACATTTCATTTAAGCAGATACTTCATAAACACTATAAAACATGATTTTATATGATAATTTTGACGAATATTAAATATTTATATTTAGAACTGCTTATAAAACAAACAATTCTCAAGTTAATCTCTTGAAAGCTGGACCACTATATTAAGAAAATGATTCTAATTTGTTATTATTAACTTGCATACATTTCATTTAAGCAGATTTTTCATTAAAACTATAAAACATGATTTTATATGATAATTTTGACGAATATTAAATATTTATTTTTTGATCTGCTTATAAAACAAACAATTCTCAAGATAATCTCTTGAAACCTGGACCTCTATATTAAGAAAATGATTCTAATTTATTATTATTAACTTGCATACATCTCATTTAAGCAGATTTTACATAAACACTATAAAACATGATTTTATATGATAAATTTGACGAATATTAAATATTTATTTTTTGATCTGCTTATAAAACAAACAATTCTCAAGTTAATCTCTTGAAACCTGGACCTCTATATTAAGAAAATGATTCTAATTTGTTATAATTAACTTGCATACATCTCATTTAAGCAGATTTTACATAAACACTATAAAACATGATTTTATATGATAAATTTGACGAATATTAAATATTTATTTTTTGATCTGCTTATAAAACAAACAATTCTCAAGTTAATCTCTTGAAACCTGGACCAAAATATTAAGAAAATGATTCTAATTTGTTATAATTAACTTGCATACATCTCATTTAAGCAGATACTTCATTAAAACTTTAAAACATGATTTTATATGATAATCTTGACGAATATTAAATATTTATTTTTTGATCTGCTTATAAAACAAACAATTCTCAAGATAATCTCTTGAACCCTGGACCACTATATTAAGAAAATGATTCTAATTTATTATTATTAACTTGCATACATCTCATTTAAGCAGATTTTTCATAAACACTATAAAACATGATTTTATATGATAAATTTGACGAATATTAAATATTTATTTTTTGATCTGCTTATAAAACAAACAATTCTCAAGTTAATCTCTTGAAAGCTGGACCACTATATTAAGAAAATGTTTCTAATTTGTTATTATTAACTTGCATACATTTCATTTAAGCAGATTTTTCATTAAAACTATAAAACATGATTTTATATGATAATTTTGACGAATATTAAATATTTATTTTTTGATCTGCTTATAAAACAAACAATTCTCAAGTTAATCTCTTGAAACCTGGACCTCTATATTAAGAAAATGATTCTAATTTGTTATAATTAACTTGCATACATCTCATTTAAGCAGATTTTACATAAACACTATAAAACATGATTTTATATGATAAATTTGACGAATATTAAATATTTATTTTTTGATCTGCTTATAAAACAAACAATTCTCAAGTTAATCTCTTGAAACCTGGACCAAAATATTAAGAAAATGATTCTAATTTGTTATAATTAACTTGCATACATCTCATTTAAGCAGATACTTCATTAAAACTTTAAAACATGATTTTATATGATAATCTTGACGAATATTAAATATTTATTTTTTGATCTGCTTATAAAACAAACAATTCTCAAGATAATCTCTTGAACCCTGGACCACTATATTAAGAAAATGATTCTAATTTATTATTATTAACTTGCATACATCTCATTTAAGCAGATTTTTCATAAACACTATAAAACATGATTTTATATGATAAATATGACGAATATTAAATATTTATTTTTTGATCTGCTTATAAAACAAACAATTCTCAAGTTAATCTCTTGAAACCTGGACCAAAATATTAAGAAAATGATTCTAATTTGTTATAATTAACTTGCATACATTTCATTTAAGCAGATACTTCATTAAAACTTTAAAACATGATTTTATATGATAATTTTGACGAATATTAAATATTTATGTTTTTAACTGCTTATAAAACCCACAATTCTCAAGTTAATCTCTTGAAACCTACACCACTATATTAAGAAAATGATTCTAATTATTTATTATTAACTTGCATACATTTCATTTAAGCAGATACTTCATAAACACTATAAACATGATTTTATATGATAATTTTGACGAATATAAAATATTTATGTTTTTAACTGCTTATAAAACCCACAATTCTCAAGTTAATCTCTTGAAACCTGGACGACTATATTAAGAAAATTACTCCAATTTACCATTATTAACTTGCATACATTTCATTTAAGCAGATACTTCATAAACACTATAAACATGATTTTATATGATAATTTTGACGAATATTAAATATTTATTTTTTGATCTGCTTATAAAACAAACAATTCTCAAGTTAATCTCTTGAAACCTGGACCAAAATATTAAGAAAATGATTCTAATTTGTTATAATTAACTTGCATACATTTCATTTAAGCAGATACTTCATTAAAACTTTAAAACATGATTTTATATGATAATTTTGACGAATATTAAATATTTATGTTTTTAACTGCTTATAAAACCCACAATTCTCAAGTTAATCTCTTGAAACCTACACCACTATATTAAGAAAATGATTCTAATTATTTATTATTAACTTGCATACATTTCATTTAAGCAGATACTTCATAAACACTATAAACATGATTTTATATGATAATTTTGACGAATATAAAATATTTATGTTTTTAACTGCTTATAAAACCCACAATTCTCAAGTTAATCTCTTGAAACCTGGACGACTATATTAAGAAAATTACTCCAATTTACCATTATTAACTTGCATACATTTCATTTAAGCAGATACTTTATATACTCTATAATACATTATTTTATATGATAATCTTTACCAATATTAAAAATTCAAATTATTATCTGCTTATAAAACACTCAATTCTTAAGTTAGTGTCATGTAATCCAGACAATTATATTAAGTAAATGATTCTTATTTACTATTATTAACTTCTATAGATATTATGTTAGCTGATTCTTCATAAACACTATAAAACATGTTTTTATATGATAAGTTTGAGAAATATTATGAATTCCTATTTTAATCTGCTTATAAAACAGTCAATTATTAAATGTATACACCAACAGAGGGCGTGAGCGTCGCCGTAGTAGGGACGACATCCGTCGGCCGAACCGCCTCAGAAAGAAACTAGATAGTTGTGTGGCGTTCACCGTACTGCTGTGTGTCGTAACGGGTCGTTGTTTTTACTTAGCTTTTGAGTCTACTCGTTATTTATTAATTAAGATTTTTGATATTATAAACGAATTGTTCATATTTTATGCCCGAAGTTAACACAAGTAAGTTTCTTGACCCTTGACTACTAGATCAAGAAAATGATTCTAATTTATAATTTTTAACTTTCACTTTTTTCATTTTACCTGATATTTTTACTTCATAAAAACTATAAAATATGATTTTATAAGTCAATTCTGACCAATAATACAACTTAACATTTTTTCGTATTGAAAAGGAGCGATTTTCAGTTGTTGTACAAATGTATTCTTTAGTTACACTCATAATACATTTGAATTTCTTCTACAAAACATTCTGGTATATTTGTACTATCTTTTATGGCTTATCATAATTATTATTTATTATCATCTGTTATACATGTTTTGCAGTTTTACATTCGTATTTGTATTTAAGTTTCAATTGTAAATTCCTTTCATGTATTTTGTATAAAAATGAAGTTTGTCCGTTAGTTTATGTTTTGATAGTTTCCACTTCTGAATTACTCAGTGTTGTCCACGTACTAGTTGTCATATAAAAATTGTCGTTCTCCTTATGGTATCTAGTAGTGACATTTTATCATCCAACCATTATACATATTTAACTTACTATTTTTTTTTAGATGGCAGTACACCAGATATACTCAGGACATATTGAGACATGAATTACCATTTCTACCACATGGGAAAGTTTCAACATCCTACGTTGAAAATGGACTAGACGATCCTGATAATAATAATAGTTTTATGCAAAGTACGAGTAATGGATATTGAATATAATTGATATTAAATTAATAGTAGTGTAAAAAAAAATCAGTGTCATGAAACCCTGACCATTAGATTGTAAGCAAATGATTCTAATTTTCCATAATTGACATTCAAATATTACATTTAAGCTGAAACTTCATAAACACAATAAAAAATGATTTAATATTCTGAATGTTGACATGATTTTACATGGTAATTTAAACAAATATTACAAAGTCATACTTTGAACTGCTTGTAAAACACTGTATTCTCAAGTTATTCTCCAACCACTATACATATTTAACTGAGTAAATTCTTTCAGATTGCGGTACAGCAGATCATTCAAGACATGCTGAGACATGAATTACCATTTCTACCACATAAGAAAGTTACAACATCCTATGTTGAAAATGGACTAGAAGATACTGATAATAATATTGGATTTATGCGATGTACGTGTAATGGTAATTAAATGTAACTGATAGCAACATAATTGCAGTATAACAAAAACTTAGTGTCATGAAATCCAGACCATTAGATTAAGTAAATGATTCTTATTTACCATTACTAACTTTCATATATATCATGTAAGCTGATACTTCATAAATACCATAAAACATGTTTTTATATGATTATTTTGACTCGTATTTTAAATTTATATTTTTAACTGCTTATAAAACCTACAATTATCAAGTTAATATCTTGAAACCTGGACCACTATATTAAGAAAATGATTCTAATTTACCATTGTTAATTTGCATACATTTCATTTAAGCTGTTACTTCATAGACACTATAAAACATGTTTTGTATATGATTATTTTGACTCGTATTTTATATTCATATTTTTAACTGCTTATAAAATACTGAATTCTCAAGTTATTCTTTAACAATTATACATTATTAACTTACTACATTTTTTCAGATGGACATGTTTGTCAGATCACTCAAGGCATGCAGAAACATGAATTCACATTTCTACCACTTACGAAGGTATCAACATCCTATGCTGAAAATGGACTAGAAGATACTGCTAATAATATTGGGTTTATGTAATGTGCGTGTAATGGTTATTGAATATAATTGACAGTAAATTAATGGCAGTGAAACAATTGAGATTTGTTAATAATCAGAAATAAATATTAGTAAACACCTTTGACTTGTAATTTTCATTCTTAAGAGTTACCATTAGTAACTTGCATACATTTCGTTTAAGCTGATACTTCAATAACACTATAAAACATGCTTTTTTACGATGACAATTTTGACGAATATTAAAAATTCATTTTTTTAACTGTTTATAAAACAAACAATTTCTCAAGTAAATCTCTTGAAACCTATACCACTATATTAAGAAAATGATTCTAATTATTTATTATTAACTTGCATACATTTCATTTAAGCAGATACTTCATAAACACTATAAAACATGATTTTATATGATAATTTTGACGAATATTAAATATTTATATTTAGAACTGCTTATAAAACAAACAATTCTCAAGTTAATCTCTTGAAAGCTGGACCACTATATTAAGAAAATGATTCTAATTTGTTATTATTAACTTGCATACATTTCATTTAAGCAGATTTTTCATTAAAACTATAAAACATGATTTTATATGATAATTTTGACGAATATTAAATATTTATTTTTTGATCTGCTTATAAAACAAACAATTCTCAAGATAATCTCTTGAAACCTGGACCTCTATATTAAGAAAATGATTCTAATTTATTATTATTAACTTGCATACATCTCATTTAAGCAGATTTTACATAAACACTATAAAACATGATTTTATATGATAAATTTGACGAATATTAAATATTTATTTTTTGATCTGCTTATAAAACAAACAATTCTCAAGTTAATCTCTTGAAACCTGGACCTCTATATTAAGAAAATGATTCTAATTTGTTATAATTAACTTGCATACATCTCATTTAAGCAGATTTTACATAAACACTATAAAACATGATTTTATATGATAAATTTGACGAATATTAAATATTTATTTTTTGATCTGCTTATAAAACAAACAATTCTCAAGTTAATCTCTTGAAACCTGGACCAAAATATTAAGAAAATGATTCTAATTTGTTATAATTAACTTGCATACATCTCATTTAAGCAGATACTTCATTAAAACTTTAAAACATGATTTTATATGATAATCTTGACGAATATTAAATATTTATTTTTTGATCTGCTTATAAAACAAACAATTCTCAAGATAATCTCTTGAACCCTGGACCACTATATTAAGAAAATGATTCTAATTTATTATTATTAACTTGCATACATCTCATTTAAGCAGATTTTTCATAAACACTATAAAACATGATTTTATATGATAAATTTGACGAATATTAAATATTTATTTTTTGATCTGCTTATAAAACAAACAATTCTCAAGTTAATCTCTTGAAAGCTGGACCACTATATTAAGAAAATGTTTCTAATTTGTTATTATTAACTTGCATACATTTCATTTAAGCAGATTTTTCATTAAAACTATAAAACATGATTTTATATGATAATTTTGACGAATATTAAATATTTATTTTTTGATCTGCTTATAAAACAAACAATTCTCAAGTTAATCTCTTGAAACCTGGACCTCTATATTAAGAAAATGATTCTAATTTGTTATAATTAACTTGCATACATCTCATTTAAGCAGATTTTACATAAACACTATAAAACATGATTTTATATGATAAATTTGACGAATATTAAATATTTATTTTTTGATCTGCTTATAAAACAAACAATTCTCAAGTTAATCTCTTGAAACCTGGACCAAAATATTAAGAAAATGATTCTAATTTGTTATAATTAACTTGCATACATCTCATTTAAGCAGATACTTCATTAAAACTTTAAAACATGATTTTATATGATAATCTTGACGAATATTAAATATTTATTTTTTGATCTGCTTATAAAACAAACAATTCTCAAGATAATCTCTTGAACCCTGGACCACTATATTAAGAAAATGATTCTAATTTATTATTATTAACTTGCATACATCTCATTTAAGCAGATTTTTCATAAACACTATAAAACATGATTTTATATGATAAATATGACGAATATTAAATATTTATTTTTTGATCTGCTTATAAAACAAACAATTCTCAAGTTAATCTCTTGAAACCTGGACCAAAATATTAAGAAAATGATTCTAATTTGTTATAATTAACTTGCATACATTTCATTTAAGCAGATACTTCATTAAAACTTTAAAACATGATTTTATATGATAATTTTGACGAATATTAAATATTTATGTTTTTAACTGCTTATAAAACCCACAATTCTCAAGTTAATCTCTTGAAACCTACACCACTATATTAAGAAAATGATTCTAATTATTTATTATTAACTTGCATACATTTCATTTAAGCAGATACTTCATAAACACTATAAACATGATTTTATATGATAATTTTGACGAATATTAAATATTTATTTTTTGATCTGCTTATAAAACAAACAATTCTCAAGTTAATCTCTTGAAACCTGGACCAAAATATTAAGAAAATGATTCTAATTTGTTATAATTAACTTGCATACATTTCATTTAAGCAGATACTTCATTAAAACTTTAAAACATGATTTTATATGATAATTTTGACGAATATTAAATATTTATGTTTTTAACTGCTTATAAAACCCACAATTCTCAAGTTAATCTCTTGAAACCTACACCACTATATTAAGAAAATGATTCTAATTATTTATTATTAACTTGCATACATTTCATTTAAGCAGATACTTCATAAACACTATAAACATGATTTTATATGATAATTTTGACGAATATAAAATATTTATGTTTTTAACTGCTTATAAAACCCACAATTCTCAAGTTAATCTCTTGAAACCTGGACGACTATATTAAGAAAATTACTCCAATTTACCATTATTAACTTGCATACATTTCATTTAAGCAGATACTTCATAAACACTATAAACATGATTTTATATGATAATTTTGACGAATATTAAATATTTATTTTTTGATCTGCTTATAAAACAAACAATTCTCAAGTTAATCTCTTGAAACCTGGACCAAAATATTAAGAAAATGATTCTAATTTGTTATAATTAACTTGCATACATTTCATTTAAGCAGATACTTCATTAAAACTTTAAAACATGATTTTATATGATAATTTTGACGAATATTAAATATTTATGTTTTTAACTGCTTATAAAACCCACAATTCTCAAGTTAATCTCTTGAAACCTACACCACTATATTAAGAAAATGATTCTAATTATTTATTATTAACTTGCATACATTTCATTTAAGCAGATACTTCATAAACACTATAAACATGATTTTATATGATAATTTTGACGAATATAAAATATTTATGTTTTTAACTGCTTATAAAACCCACAATTCTCAAGTTAATCTCTTGAAACCTGGACGACTATATTAAGAAAATTACTCCAATTTACCATTATTAACTTGCATACATTTCATTTAAGCAGATACTTTATATACTCTATAATACATTATTTTATATGATAATCTTTACCAATATTAAAAATTCAAATTATTATCTGCTTATAAAACACTCAATTCTTAAGTTAGTGTCATGTAATCCAGACAATTATATTAAGTAAATGATTCTTATTTACTATTATTAACTTCTATAGATATTATGTTAGCTGATTCTTCATAAACACTATAAAACATGTTTTTATATGATAAGTTTGAGAAATATTATGAATTCCTATTTTAATCTGCTTATAAAACAGTCAATTATTAAATGTATACACCAACAGAGGGCGTGAGCGTCGCCGTAGTAGGGACGACATCCGTCGGCCGAACCGCCTCAGAAAGAAACTAGATAGTTGTGTGGCGTTCACCGTACTGCTGTGTGTCGTAACGGGTCGTTGTTTTTACTTAGCTTTTGAGTCTACTCGTTATTTATTAATTAAGATTTTTGATATTATAAACGAATTGTTCATATTTTATGCCCGAAGTTAACACAAGTAAGTTTCTTGACCCTTGACTACTAGATCAAGAAAATGATTCTAATTTATAATTTTTAACTTTCACTTTTTTCATTTTACCTGATATTTTTACTTCATAAAAACTATAAAATATGATTTTATAAGTCAATTCTGACCAATAATACAACTTAACATTTTTTCGTATTGAAAAGGAGCGATTTTCAGTTGTTGTACAAATGTATTCTTTAGTTACACTCATAATACATTTGAATTTCTTCTACAAAACATTCTGGTATATTTGTACTATCTTTTATGGCTTATCATAATTATTATTTATTATCATCTGTTATACATGTTTTGCAGTTTTACATTCGTATTTGTATTTAAGTTTCAATTGTAAATTCCTTTCATGTATTTTGTATAAAAATGAAGTTTGTCCGTTAGTTTATGTTTTGATAGTTTCCACTTCTGAATTACTCAGTGTTGTCCACGTACTAGTTGTCATATAAAAATTGTCGTTCTCCTTATGGTATCTAGTAGTGACATTTTATCATCCAACCATTATACATATTTAACTTACTATTTTTTTTTAGATGGCAGTACACCAGATATACTCAGGACATATTGAGACATGAATTACCATTTCTACCACATGGGAAAGTTTCAACATCCTACGTTGAAAATGGACTAGACGATCCTGATAATAATAATAGTTTTATGCAAAGTACGAGTAATGGATATTGAATATAATTGATATTAAATTAATAGTAGTGTAAAAAAAAATCAGTGTCATGAAACCCTGACCATTAGATTGTAAGCAAATGATTCTAATTTTCCATAATTGACATTCAAATATTACATTTAAGCTGAAACTTCATAAACACAATAAAAAATGATTTAATATTCTGAATGTTGACATGATTTTACATGGTAATTTAAACAAATATTACAAAGTCATACTTTGAACTGCTTGTAAAACACTGTATTCTCAAGTTATTCTCCAACCACTATACATATTTAACTGAGTAAATTCTTTCAGATTGCGGTACAGCAGATCATTCAAGACATGCTGAGACATGAATTACCATTTCTACCACATAAGAAAGTTACAACATCCTATGTTGAAAATGGACTAGAAGATACTGATAATAATATTGGATTTATGCGATGTACGTGTAATGGTAATTAAATGTAACTGATAGCAACATAATTGCAGTATAACAAAAACTTAGTGTCATGAAATCCAGACCATTAGATTAAGTAAATGATTCTTATTTACCATTACTAACTTTCATATATATCATGTAAGCTGATACTTCATAAATACCATAAAACATGTTTTTATATGATTATTTTGACTCGTATTTTAAATTTATATTTTTAACTGTTTATAAAACCTACAATTATCAAGTTAATATCTTGAAACCTGGACCACTATATTAAGAAAATGATTCTAATTTACCATTGTTAATTTGCATACATTTCATTTAAGCTGTTACTTCATAGACACTATAAAACATGTTTTGTATATGATTATTTTGACTCGTATTTTATATTCATATTTTTAACTGCTTATAAAATACTGAATTCTCAAGTTATTCTTTAACAATTATACATTATTAACTTACTACATTTTTTCAGATGGACATGTTTGTCAGATCACTCAAGGCATGCAGAAACATGAATTCACATTTCTACCACTTACGAAGGTATCAACATCCTATGCTGAAAATGGACTAGAAGATACTGCTAATAATATTGGGTTTATGTAATGTGCGTGTAATGGTTATTGAATATAATTGACAGTAAATTAATGGCAGTGAAACAATTGAGATTTGTTAATAATCTGAAATAAATATTAGTAAACACCTTTGACTTGTAATTTTCATTCTTAAGAGTTACCATTAGTAACTTGCATACATTTCGTTTAAGCTGATACTTCAATAACACTATAAAACATGCTTTTTTACGATGACAATTTTGACGAATATTAAAAATTCATTTTTTTAACTGTTTATAAAACAAACAATTTCTCAAGTAAATCTCTTGAAACCTATACCACTATATTAAGAAAATGATTCTAATTATTTATTATTAACTTGCATACATTTCATTTAAGCAGATACTTCATAAACACTATAAAACATGATTTTATATGATAATTTTGACGAATATTAAATATTTATATTTAGAACTGCTTATAAAACAAACAATTCTCAAGTTAATCTCTTGAAAGCTGGACCACTATATTAAGAAAATGATTCTAATTTGTTATTATTAACTTGCATACATTTCATTTAAGCAGATTTTTCATTAAAACTATAAAACATGATTTTATATGATAATTTTGACGAATATTAAATATTTATTTTTTGATCTGCTTATAAAACAAACAATTCTCAAGATAATCTCTTGAAACCTGGACCTCTATATTAAGAAAATGATTCTAATTTATTATTATTAACTTGCATACATCTCATTTAAGCAGATTTTACATAAACACTATAAAACATGATTTTATATGATAAATTTGACGAATATTAAATATTTATTTTTTGATCTGCTTATCAAACAAACAATTCTCAAGTTAATCTCTTGAAACCTGGACCTCTATATTAAGAAAATGATTCTAATTTGTTATAATTAACTTGCATACATCTCATTTAAGCAGATTTTACATAAACACTAAAAAACATGATTTTATATGATAAATTTGACGAATATTAAATATTTATTTTTTGATCTGCTTATAAAACAAACAATTCTCAAGTTAATCTCTTGAAACCTGGACCAAAATATTAAGAAAATGATTCTAATTTGTTATAATTAACTTGCATACATCTCATTTAAGCAGATACTTCATTAAAACTTTAAAACATGATTTTATATGATAATCTTGACGAATATTAAATATTTATTTTTTGATCTGCTTATAAAACAAACAATTCTCAAGATAATCTCTTGAACCCTGGACCACTATATTAAGAAAATGATTCTAATTTATTATTATTAACTTGCATACATCTCATTTAAGCAGATTTTTCATAAACACTATAAAACATGATTTTATATGATAAATTTGACGAATATTAAATATTTATTTTTTGATCTGCTTATAAAACAAACAATTCTCAAGTTAATCTCTTGAAAGCTGGACCACTATATTAAGAAAATGTTTCTAATTTGTTATTATTAACTTGCATACATTTCATTTAAGCAGATTTTTCATTAAAACTATAAAACATGATTTTATATGATAATTTTGACGAATATTAAATATTTATTTTTTGATCTGCTTATAAAACAAACAATTCTCAAGATAATCTCTTGAAACCTGGACCACTATATTAAGAAAATGATTCTAATTTATTATTATTAACTTGCATACATCTCATTTAAGCAGATTTTACATAAACACTATAAAACATGATTTTATATGATAAATATGACGAATATTAAATATTTATTTTTTGATCTGCTTATAAAACAAACAATTCTCAAGTTAATCTCTTGAAACCTGGACCAAAATATTAAGAAAATGATTCTAATTTGTTATAATTAACTTGCATACATTTCATTTAAGCAGATACTTCATTAAAACTTTAAAACATGATTTTATATGATAATTTTGACGAATATTAAATATTTATGTTTTTAACTGCTTATAAAACCCACAATTCTCAAGTTAATCTCTTGAAACCTACACCACTATATTAAGAAAATGATTCTAATTATTTATTATTAACTTGCATACATTTCATTTAAGCAGATACTTCATAAACACTATAAACATGATTTTATATGATAATTTTGACGAATATTAAATATTTATTTTTTGATCTGCTTATAAAACAAACAATTCTCAAGTTAATCTCTTGAAACCTGGACCAAAATATTAAGAAAATGATTCTAATTTGTTATAATTAACTTGCATACATTTCATTTAAGCAGATACTTCATTAAAACTTTAAAACATGATTTTATATGATAATTTTGACGAATATTAAATATTTATGTTTTTAACTGCTTATAAAACCCACAATTCTCAAGTTAATCTCTTGAAACCTACACCACTATATTAAGAAAATGATTCTAATTATTTATTATTAACTTGCATACATTTCATTTAAGCAGATACTTCATAAACACTATAAACATGATTTTATATGATAATTTTGACGAATATAAAATATTTATGTTTTTAACTGCTTATAAAACCCACAATTCTCAAGTTAATCTCTTGAAACCTGGACGACTATATTAAGAAAATTACTCCAATTTACCATTATTAACTTGCATACATTTCATTTAAGCAGATACTTTATATACTCTATAATACATTATTTTATATGATAATCTTTACCAATATTAAAAATTCAAATTATTATCTGCTTATAAAACACTCAATTCTTAAGTTAGTGTCATGTAATCCAGACAATTATATTAAGTAAATGATTCTTATTTACTATTATTAACTTCTATAGATATTATGTTAGCTGATTCTTCATAAACACTATAAAACATGTTTTTATATGATAAGTTTGAGAAATATTATGAATTCCTATTTTAATCTGCTTATAAAACAGTCAATTATTAAATGTATACACCAACAGAGGGCGTGAGCGTCGCCGTAGTAGGGACGACATCCGTCGGCCGAACCGCCTCAGAAAGAAACTAGATAGTTGTGTGGCGTTCACCGTACTGCTGTGTGTCGTAACGGGTCGTTGTTTTTACTTAGCTTTTGAGTCTACTCGTTATTTATTAATTAAGATTTTTGATATTATAAACGAATTGTTCATATTTTATGCCCGAAGTTAACACAAGTAAGTTTCTTGACCCTTGACTACTAGATCAAGAAAATGATTCTAATTTATAATTTTTAACTTTCACTTTTTTCATTTTACCTGATATTTTTACTTCATAAAAACTATAAAATATGATTTTATAAGTCAATTCTGACCAATAATACAACTTAACATTTTTTCGTATTGAAAAGGAGCGATTTTCAGTTGTTGTACAAATGTATTCTTTAGTTACACTCATAATACATTTGAATTTCTTCTACAAAACATTCTGGTATATTTGTACTATCTTTTATGGCTTATCATAATTATTATTTATTATCATCTGTTATACATGTTTTGCAGTTTTACATTCGTATTTGTATTTAAGTTTCAATTGTAAATTCCTTTCATGTATTTTGTATAAAAATGAAGTTTGTCCGTTAGTTTATGTTTTGATAGTTTTAAACAATTCTCAAGATAATCTCTTGAAACCTGGACCACTATATTAAGAAAATGATTCTAATTTATTATTATTAACTTGCATACATCTCATTTAAGCAGATTTTACATAAACACTATAAAACATGATTTTATATGATAAATATGACGAATATTAAATATTTATTTTTTGATCTGCTTATAAAACAAACAATTCTCAAGTTAATCTCTTGAAACCTGGACCAAAATATTAAGAAAATGATTCTAATTTGTTATAATTAACTTGCATACATTTCATTTAAGCAGATACTTCATTAAAACTTTAAAACATGATTTTATATGATAATTTTGACGAATATTAAATATTTATGTTTTTAACTGCTTATAAAACCCACAATTCTCAAGTTAATCTCTTGAAACCTACACCACTATATTAAGAAAATGATTCTAATTATTTATTATTAACTTGCATACATTTCATTTAAGCAGATACTTCATAAACACTATAAACATGATTTTATATGATAATTTTGACGAATATAAAATATTTATGTTTTTAACTGCTTATAAAACCCACAATTCTCAAGTTAATCTCTTGAAACCTGGACGACTATATTAAGAAAATTACTCCAATTTACCATTATTAACTTGCATACATTTCATTTAAGCAGATACTTCATAAACACTATAAACATGATTTTATATGATAATTTTGACGAATATTAAATATTTATTTTTTGATCTGCTTATAAAACAAACAATTCTCAAGTTAATCTCTTGAAACCTGGACCAAAATATTAAGAAAATGATTCTAATTTGTTATAATTAACTTGCATACATTTCATTTAAGCAGATACTTCATTAAAACTTTAAAACATGATTTTATATGATAATTTTGACGAATATTAAATATTTATGTTTTTAACTGCTTATAAAACCCACAATTCTCAAGTTAATCTCTTGAAACCTACACCACTATATTAAGAAAATGATTCTAATTATTTATTATTAACTTGCATACATTTCATTTAAGCAGATACTTCATAAACACTATAAACATGATTTTATATGATAACTAGCAGACCCGTCGAACTCCGTTTCGCCACCAGATTCGTTTTATGTAACATTTCGTTTGGTGATTAAAAGATAAAGAAAAAAAATTTTTTTTGTTATATATTTGAAAAGGAAAATATTTATTTCATTTCACAACAGTAATAAATTCATTTCAATTACCTACTAAAATGAAGTGTTATTTAATTGTTTCATTGTAGTGCTCTTTGGTAAACCACATTTTTTGTTTTTTGGTCTGACGTTAACACAAACAAAGCGGATGGTTTCTCAACTCGTGAACACGCAACGTATAACTGTCCATGTGAAAAACAATGATTTTCCAAATTTATCCCGCAAACACTAAGCGATTGGCCTTGCGACTTATTAATTGTCATTGCGAACGCAAGGCGAACTGGGAATTGCAATCGTTTGAAGTCAAACGGAAGATCAGTCGGAATCATTGGTATTCGAGGAATACATACATTTTCACCTGCGTACTTTCCGTTAATAATGGTTGCCTCAATTAAATTCGGCATAAGTCTCTTTACCGAAAGTCGAGTACCGTTGCAAAGTCGCGGTGGATTCAAATTACGCAGTATCAAAATAACTGTACCAACTTTCAGTTGCAAGTTATGTGGTGGAAATCCTGGTATCTCCAGAGAGTTCAAAAACTCCGTTGGATAATTTACTACATCATCGGGATTTGTTATTGAATCAACGGATTTGTATGTCACCAAATCGCCAGCAATTTTTGATTGAATGGTGAAATTCAGTGCGTGGACATCATTATTCTTTGCTGCAAGAATTGCTCGTTGACTTAACCAAGCATAATTCTTATAATTCTCACTAATGTTTGGGAAAACATTTTCAATAAGAACTAATTGAGTGTCTACAAATCGGCAAAAGTCGTTGGTAAGAGTAATTAATCCAGATGTCGCATCAACTGGGACTTTTCCATTTCCAAGATCTAACAATTGTTTGGAAAATTGTGCAGCACTTTGATCATTTTGAAGTTGAACTCTCATATTAGTGGTTAGCAATAATGTTTTTACGTTATTCCATAAAGGTGATGCCTTTAGGCAAGCATTCAATTCATCTGCAGGCGTTCCACGGGGAACTACTGGCAACGTCTGCCTGAAATCGCCTGCCAACAATATCATCAAGCCGCCAAAGATGTTGTTATTTCTCCGAAGATCCTTCAGTGTGAAGTTAAGTGCTTCAAGTGATTTCTTATGTGCCATTGTGCACTCATCCCAAACAATGAGCTTGCATTGCATTAACAATTTTCCAATTGCACTGGATCGGGAAATATTGCACGTTGGAGTATCAATTGTGTTTAAATTGAGTGGCAACTTAAGCGCAGAATGTGCAGTACGACCGCCATCTAGAAGAGTCGCCGCAATTCCAGATGATGCTAACGCCAAAGCTATGTCACATCTTGATCGAATAGTGGCCAAAATCAATGAAATGACAAATGTTTTCCCTGTTCCTCCAGGTGCATCCAGGAAGAATAGACCACCAGTATTATTGTCCACCGCTTGCATTAATGTTTTGTATACTTGTTTTTGCTGTTCATTCAGCAACGGAACATTATTTCTAACGAATTCCTGCAATGTATCAACATTGTATTGCAGCTCTCGATTTAATTCTTGGTTGAATGCATCGTGCATCGATCGATTTGGCGCAATCATTCCTACTTCAATCAGTAGCTTGTTTGCAATAGTCAAGCATTGATCCTCAATCAGAATCAATCCTTCATTGTAGATTTCATCGGTTATTTGGATGTCAGGATTATTCGTTTGAATACGCAAGCGATGCAAGATATCTTCACATATGGCGTCTTTGTATTTGTTCCATAACTGAATTGGTTGTGAAGGAAAACATGTGGTGATGATAATTGCGAACAGCGTTCGTATTTGGTACGCATTTGATGAAACAACTGAATCTGCAAGTGTTAAATCCCAATGAGAATCGTTCTCCAGCAAACCCAATAGTTGACATGCTTCTCGATATGTTTGGCATTGGTGGCCATTCACAGTTTTCAAATGCGCAAATGATTTCGGTCCACGTACATTTACTAACAGCAGTCGCAAATAAAAACATTCATCGTTTCTAGGATGAACAGTGTACATACGACCTAGTGCATCAGTTGAAAACACCTGTGGCCAGTCTGGAACTGGGGTTCCTTGTTTGCGACGTTGGAATTTCTTTGTTGATTGATTCCAAGTGTAATACTTGGGCATTTCAACGTACATCAGCGTCGCTGCGAATGGATCTGCTTCACACATTGCAAAGAAGCTAGTCAATGTTGTCGATGGTGGTCTCTCAGCTCGTTGTGCCGCATTAGCCTCAGTGAAGTAAACTCTTTGGCATTTTCCAAATGCACTGCTAAATGTACAACTGTGGGATATCTTTCATGAATTTGAAATGACAATAATCGCCACAGTGCTTCATTAGTACTGACGTATCTGCCCATTTGGAAGTTGCTGATTTCGTCATTCACATTTTCCGACGCAATACCAAACACAGCCATGTCGCTGCCTTTTGTGACGTACTTGCACAAATATTTGATTGATTTGGCCGAATGACAACTCTCAACGTTTGCATGTGTTTCGAAAATTCGTGATAGCAGCGGGCAATATGGTACAATGAATTCATTTCCGATCTCAATCTCTTGATTTTGAACTTTAACTTTAATAGTTCGACCGTTATCTTCTTTTGAACGCCGACGATAAACTGGATATCCATCGTTCCCTGTGACTGTTTCAGCAACTAACGGTCGCGGATATCGTTTTGTGCACTTTCCATCAGCCATGCAAGGCGATAATGGATTTAATGCACCGCACGGTCCATGCACCATCTGTGTCGTCACAATGTCGTGTAGACGGGGATCAGTGACTGGATCAGGAATTTCAGCTGATATGATGTCATCCACTTCATTTGAATGTAATTTGTTCAGCAACCAAATTAGGATATGAGCATGCGGTAGTCCACGCTTCTGCCATTCCACCGAGTACATATAACAACGTGTGTCACCAAAAACTCGATATTTAGTAAGCACATCCATCATAACCTTGAGTTTTTGCTGAAATACTCTGGCGATTATGTCATGGCGATCTTGCGGTTTTTGACCCGGTTCCAACTCGCGTTCAATTTCCGTCCACTTCGGATTGCATGTGACCGTAATAAATAAATCCGGAGTTCCATAATTTCGCACGTACGTCATAGCGTCTTGAGCGTATTCGTGCATGTGGCGTGGGCTTCCGATATAAGTTGATGGGAGAATCGTCAGTCGTCCAATATTCTGAACATCACCATCTGAATGAATAGCATCACGCAAGTGTATATAGTCCTCAGATCGTAGCTTTGGCTGATTGAATCTGATGAACGCTAAACGTTCGGTCTCGACTTTGACATACATGTCAACAGCGAATTGCTGGAATAGCCGACCGCACTTCAGAATGACATTCTCCTCATGTGTACGAATCATCATACGATACGCATAGTAATTCATTGCGCTTAGATTTTTATTATTCGTTGATACTCCTGAAAATGCAAAATTAAATGAATTGTTAATGGAAACCAATAAAAGTAATAATGGAAATAATTAGTGTGTGAATATTGTACCTGTAATTGGATCGACCATCTTCAACGTGATGTCGTATCCGTCTTGCCCTTGCCAATAAATGATTGGATATTGTAACGCATCGTACAAACGATGTGTCTCGTTTACACGATGCATGATATTGCTTCTTCGCTGAACGACAATGTCTCGTGATTTAGTTGGATCGCCAACAATAATTGCAGCAACATCATTAACGGTGGGTGCATTGAATCTTCGCACATGTTCACCTGTCGGAGTACAATCCGCTCTTATGACAAATTTGTGCGTATCCGATGGCATTCGTTCCAATGCTGTTTTGAACATATTAACCACAGCATTATTAGCGTGAAAAAATGCTTGCAACTGTTCAATAATTCGTCTCTTTAACTGTTGTGCTCCCTGTATATTGCACCGCACGTTCAGCTGATCCACCATCGACGAAATGAAATATATTTGCAGAAATTGATGCGGTTCATCTGGTGTTGGCACCATTGAACCATGCAAATGATATATTTGACCTTGTATCTGTAATTGCAAATAATCATTAAAATTTGTTCATGAATACATTGTAAATCGTGTGATGGTGTAGTGTGTGGTGTATATGAAGTTGTTATGTGTTGCAATTATGTGTTGGTTATGTGTGTTGTATCTTTTACCTTGCAAGTCGGCATGAAGCCGCCTTCTCGAATGATATTAGCTCCAAAGGAAGTCATGCGAAAGCAGTTATTGTATTCAAGGATGTGTTGAAGAAAATGGCTGGAATCGGGATCACTTCCATCAAACAATGTTTTCAGTGGCTGTGGTGGTGTAAGTAATGGATCCAGTTTGACTTTTCCACTTGCGCAGCACAATCCAACCGTTTCTCTTTTGAACTTTACCGCATTGCAATATCGGCATATAGTCGTCATTCGTCCAATATCCAAATTTTCATCATCACTGTAGTTCGCAGTGGGATCATATTGGAATGCCAAGCGATTGTATGATGCCAATGATCTTCGTGTGCTCACGCGATGTCTCAATCGGTCATTTTCTCTTATTATATTTTGTCTTTCTTCTCTTAAGTTCCTTGAATAGACTTGTTGCTGGCTTGCATGTCTTGTGCGGCGGCCGATGTTCGCACGTCGTTCTCTAGGCATTTTGGACTATGGACATAGTGTTGAATTTAACTTCAAATGCACGATCCATATAATTTACAATAAATGAAATTAACTGAACAGAGAATAATGATATCTGTCACACACTTTATCACGCACCGTTGCTATTGGTTTGAAGTACATGCTATGTATAATAGATGGCGCTGTATGTGAAAAACGATTTCCCCACTTTTCTGTTGAATTTTTCCTGAATTTTCCAGAATTTTCTTTGCTATAAACCTCACGGAGCCCAAGACCTTTCCAACGAATGCAAAACCGTGGAAATCGGTTCGTGCGTTCTGGAGTTATAGCGTCAGGGAGGAAAACCGGACTTATTTTTATATAATAGATTTTGACGAATATAAAATATTTATGTTTTTAACTGCTTATAAAACCCACAATTCTCAAGTTAATCTCTTGAAACCTGGACGACTATATTAAGAAAATTACTCCAATTTACCATTATTAACTTGCATACATTTCATTTAAGCAGATACTTTATATACTCTATAATACATTATTTTATATGATAATCTTTACCAATATTAAAAATTCAAATTATTATCTGCTTATAAAACACTCAATTCTTAAGTTAGTGTCATGTAATCCAGACAATTATATTAAGTAAATGATTCTTATTTACTATTATTAACTTCTATAGATATTATGTTAGCTGATTCTTCATAAACACTATAAAACATGTTTTTATATGATAAGTTTGAGAAATATTATGAATTCCTATTTTAATCTGCTTATAAAACAGTCAATTATTAAATGTATACACCAACAGAGGGCGTGAGCGTCGCCGTAGTAGGGACGACATCCGTCGGCCGAACCGCCTCAGAAAGAAACTAGATAGTTGTGTGGCGTTCACCGTACTGCTGTGTGTCGTAACGGGTCGTTGTTTTTACTTAGCTTTTGAGTCTACTCGTTATTTATTAATTAAGATTTTTGATATTATAAACGAATTGTTCATATTTTATGCCCGAAGTTAACACAAGTAAGTTTCTTGACCCTTGACTACTAGATCAAGAAAATGATTCTAATTTATAATTTTTAACTTTCACTTTTTTCATTTTACCTGATATTTTTACTTCATAAAAACTATAAAATATGATTTTATAAGTCAATTCTGACCAATAATACAACTTAACATTTTTTCGTATTGAAAAGGAGCGATTTTCAGTTGTTGTACAAATGTATTCTTTAGTTACACTCATAATACATTTGAATTTCTTCTACAAAACATTCTGGTATATTTGTACTATCTTTTATGGCTTATCATAATTATTATTTATTATCATCTGTTATACATGTTTTGCAGTTTTACATTCGTATTTGTATTTAAGTTTCAATTGTAAATTCCTTTCATGTATTTTGTATAAAAATGAAGTTTGTCCGTTAGTTTATGTTTTGATAGTTTCCACTTCTGAATTACTCAGTGTTGTCCACGTACTAGTTGTCATATAAAAATTGTCGTTCTCCTTATGGTATCTAGTAGTGACATTTTATCATCCAACCATTATACATATTTAACTTACTATTTTTTTTTAGATGGCAGTACACCAGATATACTCAGGACATATTGAGACATGAATTACCATTTCTACCACATGGGAAAGTTTCAACATCCTACGTTGAAAATGGACTAGACGATCCTGATAATAATAATAGTTTTATGCAAAGTACGAGTAATGGATATTGAATATAATTGATATTAAATTAATAGTAGTGTAAAAAAAAATCAGTGTCATGAAACCCTGACCATTAGATTGTAAGCAAATGATTCTAATTTTCCATAATTGACATTCAAATATTACATTTAAGCTGAAACTTCATAAACACAATAAAAAATGATTTAATATTCTGAATGTTGACATGATTTTACATGGTAATTTAAACAAATATTACAAAGTCATACTTTGAACTGCTTGTAAAACACTGTATTCTCAAGTTATTCTCCAACCACTATACATATTTAACTGAGTAAATTCTTTCAGATTGCGGTACAGCAGATCATTCAAGACATGCTGAGACATGAATTACCATTTCTACCACATAAGAAAGTTACAACATCCTATGTTGAAAATGGACTAGAAGATACTGATAATAATATTGGATTTATGCGATGTACGTGTAATGGTAATTAAATGTAACTGATAGCAACATAATTGCAGTATAACAAAAACTTAGTGTCATGAAATCCAGACCATTAGATTAAGTAAATGATTCTTATTTACCATTACTAACTTTCATATATATCATGTAAGCTGATACTTCATAAATACCATAAAACATGTTTTTATATGATTATTTTGACTCGTATTTTAAATTTATATTTTTAACTGTTTATAAAACCTACAATTATCAAGTTAATATCTTGAAACCTGGACCACTATATTAAGAAAATGATTCTAATTTACCATTGTTAATTTGCATACATTTCATTTAAGCTGTTACTTCATAGACACTATAAAACATGTTTTGTATATGATTATTTTGACTCGTATTTTATATTCATATTTTTAACTGCTTATAAAATACTGAATTCTCAAGTTATTCTTTAACAATTATACATTATTAACTTACTACATTTTTTCAGATGGACATGTTTGTCAGATCACTCAAGGCATGCAGAAACATGAATTCACATTTCTACCACTTACGAAGGTATCAACATCCTATGCTGAAAATGGACTAGAAGATACTGCTAATAATATTGGGTTTATGTAATGTGCGTGTAATGGTTATTGAATATAATTGACAGTAAATTAATGGCAGTGAAACAATTGAGATTTGTTAATAATCTGAAATAAATATTAGTAAACACCTTTGACTTGTAATTTTCATTCTTAAGAGTTACCATTAGTAACTTGCATACATTTCGTTTAAGCTGATACTTCAATAACACTATAAAACATGCTTTTTTACGATGACAATTTTGACGAATATTAAAAATTCATTTTTTTAACTGTTTATAAAACAAACAATTTCTCAAGTAAATCTCTTGAAACCTATACCACTATATTAAGAAAATGATTCTAATTATTTATTATTAACTTGCATACATTTCATTTAAGCAGATACTTCATAAACACTATAAAACATGATTTTATATGATAATTTTGACGAATATTAAATATTTATATTTAGAACTGCTTATAAAACAAACAATTCTCAAGTTAATCTCTTGAAAGCTGGACCACTATATTAAGAAAATGATTCTAATTTGTTATTATTAACTTGCATACATTTCATTTAAGCAGATTTTTCATTAAAACTATAAAACATGATTTTATATGATAATTTTGACGAATATTAAATATTTATTTTTTGATCTGCTTATAAAACAAACAATTCTCAAGATAATCTCTTGAAACCTGGACCTCTATATTAAGAAAATGATTCTAATTTATTATTATTAACTTGCATACATCTCATTTAAGCAGATTTTACATAAACACTATAAAACATGATTTTATATGATAAATTTGACGAATATTAAATATTTATTTTTTGATCTGCTTATAAAACAAACAATTCTCAAGTTAATCTCTTGAAACCTGGACCTCTATATTAAGAAAATGATTCTAATTTGTTATAATTAACTTGCATACATCTCATTTAAGCAGATTTTACATAAACACTATAAAACATGATTTTATATGATAAATTTGACGAATATTAAATATTTATTTTTTGATCTGCTTATAAAACAAACAATTCTCAAGTTAATCTCTTGAAACCTGGACCAAAATATTAAGAAAATGATTCTAATTTGTTATAATTAACTTGCATACATCTCATTTAAGCAGATACTTCATTAAAACTTTAAAACATGATTTTATATGATAATCTTGACGAATATTAAATATTTATTTTTTGATCTGCTTATAAAACAAACAATTCTCAAGATAATCTCTTGAACCCTGGACCACTATATTAAGAAAATGATTCTAATTTATTATTATTAACTTGCATACATCTCATTTAAGCAGATTTTTCATAAACACTATAAAACATGATTTTATATGATAAATTTGACGAATATTAAATATTTATTTTTTGATCTGCTTATAAAACAAACAATTCTCAAGTTAATCTCTTGAAAGCTGGACCACTATATTAAGAAAATGTTTCTAATTTGTTATTATTAACTTGCATACATTTCATTTAAGCAGATTTTTCATTAAAACTATAAAACATGATTTTATATGATAATTTTGACGAATATTAAATATTTATTTTTTGATCTGCTTATAAAACAAACAATTCTCAAGATAATCTCTTGAAACCTGGACCACTATATTAAGAAAATGATTCTAATTTATTATTATTAACTTGCATACATCTCATTTAAGCAGATTTTACATAAACACTATAAAACATGATTTTATATGATAAATTTGACGAATATTAAATATTTATTTTTTGATCTGCTTATAAAACAAACAATTCTCAAGTTAATCTCTTGAAACCTGGACCAAAATATTAAGAAAATGATTCTAATTTGTTATAATTAACTTGCATACATCTCATTTAAGCAGATACTTCATTAAAACTTTAAAACATGATTTTATATGATAATTTTGACGAATATAAAATATTTATGTTTTTAACTGCTTATAAAACCCACAATTCTCAAGTTAATCTCTTGAAACCTGGACGACTATATTAAGAAAATTACTCCAATTTACCATTATTAACTTGCATACATTTCATTTAAGCAGATACTTTATATACTCTATAATACATTATTTTATATGATAATCTTTACCAATATTAAAAATTCAAATTATTATCTGCTTATAAAACACTCAATTCTTAAGTTAGTGTCATGTAATCCAGACAATTATATTAAGTAAATGATTCTTATTTACTATTATTAACTTCTATAGATATTATGTTAGCTGATTCTTCATAAACACTATAAAACATGTTTTTATATGATAAGTTTGAGAAATATTATGAATTCCTATTTTAATCTGCTTATAAAACAGTCAATTATTAAATGTATACACCAACAGAGGGCGTGAGCGTCGCCGTAGTAGGGACGACATCCGTCGGCCGAACCGCCTCAGAAAGAAACTAGATAGTTGTGTGGCGTTCACCGTACTGCTGTGTGTCGTAACGGGTCGTTGTTTTTACTTAGCTTTTGAGTCTACTCGTTATTTATTAATTAAGATTTTTGATATTATAAACGAATTGTTCATATTTTATGCCCGAAGTTAACACAAGTAAGTTTCTTGACCCTTGACTACTAGATCAAGAAAATGATTCTAATTTATAATTTTTAACTTTCACTTTTTTCATTTTACCTGATATTTTTACTTCATAAAAACTATAAAATATGATTTTATAAGTCAATTCTGACCAATAATACAACTTAACATTTTTTCGTATTGAAAAGGAGCGATTTTCAGTTGTTGTACAAATGTATTCTTTAGTTACACTCATAATACATTTGAATTTCTTCTACAAAACATTCTGGTATATTTGTACTATCTTTTATGGCTTATCATAATTATTATTTATTATCATCTGTTATACATGTTTTGCAGTTTTACATTCGTATTTGTATTTAAGTTTCAATTGTAAATTCCTTTCATGTATTTTGTATAAAAATGAAGTTTGTCCGTTAGTTTATGTTTTGATAGTTTCCACTTCTGAATTACTCAGTGTTGTCCACGTACTAGTTGTCATATAAAAATTGTCGTTCTCCTTATGGTATCTAGTAGTGACATTTTATCATCCAACCATTATACATATTTAACTTACTATTTTTTTTTAGATGGCAGTACACCAGATATACTCAGGACATATTGAGACATGAATTACCATTTCTACCACATGGGAAAGTTTCAACATCCTACGTTGAAAATGGACTAGACGATCCTGATAATAATAATAGTTTTATGCAAAGTACGAGTAATGGATATTGAATATAATTGATATTAAATTAATAGTAGTGTAAAAAAAAATCAGTGTCATGAAACCCTGACCATTAGATTGTAAGCAAATGATTCTAATTTTCCATAATTGACATTCAAATATTACATTTAAGCTGAAACTTCATAAACACAATAAAAAATGATTTAATATTCTGAATGTTGACATGATTTTACATGGTAATTTAAACAAATATTACAAAGTCATACTTTGAACTGCTTGTAAAACACTGTATTCTCAAGTTATTCTCCAACCACTATACATATTTAACTGAGTAAATTCTTTCAGATTGCGGTACAGCAGATCATTCAAGACATGCTGAGACATGAATTACCATTTCTACCACATAAGAAAGTTACAACATCCTATGTTGAAAATGGACTAGAAGATACTGATAATAATATTGGATTTATGCGATGTACGTGTAATGGTAATTAAATGTAACTGATAGCAACATAATTGCAGTATAACAAAAACTTAGTGTCATGAAATCAAGACCATTAGATTAAGTAAATGATTCTTATTTACCATTACTAACTTTCATATATATCATGTAAGCTGATACTTCATAAATACTATAAAACATGTTTTTATATGATTATTTTGACTCGTATTTTAAATTTATATTTTTAACTGCTTATAAAACCTACAATTATCAAGTTAATATCTTGAAACCTGGACCACTATATTAAGAAAATGATTCTAATTTACCATTGTTAATTTGCATACATTTCATTTAAGCTGTTACTTCATAGACACTATAAAACATGTTTTGTATATGATTATTTTGACTCGAATTTTATATTCATATTTTTAACTGCTTATAAAATACTGAATTCTCAAGTTATTCTTTAACAATTATACATTATTAACTTACTACATTTTTTCAGATGGACATGTTTGTCAGATCACTCAAGGCATGCAGAAACATGAATTCACATTTCTACCACTTACGAAGGTATCAACATCCTATGCTGAAAATGGACTAGAAGATACTGCTAATAATATTGGGTTTATGTAATGTGCGTGTAATGGTTATTGAATATAATTGACAGTAAATTAATGGCAGTGAAACAATTGAGATTTGTTAATAATCTGAAATAAATATTAGTAAACACCTTTGACTTGTAATTTTCATTCTTAAGAGTTACCATTAGTAACTTGCATACATTTCGTTTAAGCTGATACTTCAATAACACTATAAAACATGCTTTTTTACGATGACAATTTTGACGAATATTAAATATTTATATTTAGAACTGCTTATAAAACAAACAATTCTCAAGTTAATCTCTTGAAAGCTGGACCACTATATTAAGAAAATGATTCTAATTTGTTATTATTAACTTGCATACATTTCATTTAAGCAGATTTTTCATTAAAACTATAAAACATGATTTTATATGATAATTTTGACGAATATTAAATATTTATTTTTTGATCTGCTTATAAAACAAACAATTCTCAAGATAATCTCTTGAAACCTGGACCTCTATATTAAGAAAATGATTCTAATTTATTATTATTAACTTGCATACATCTCATTTAAGCAGATTTTACATAAACACTATAAAACATGATTTTATATGATAAATTTGACGAATATTAAATATTTATTTTTTGATCTGCTTATAAAACAAACAATTCTCAAGTTAATCTCTTGAAACCTGGACCAAAATATTAAGAAAATGATTCTAATTTGTTATAATTAACTTGCATACATCTCATTTAAGCAGATACTTCATTAAAACTTTAAAACATGATTTTATATGATAATCTTGACGAATATTAAATATTTATTTTTTGATCTGCTTATAAAACAAACAATTCTCAAGATAATCTCTTGAACCCTGGACCACTATATTAAGAAAATGATTCTAATTTATTATTATTAACTTGCATACATCTCATTTAAGCAGATTTTTCATAATCACTATAAAACATGATTTTATATGATAAATTTGACGAATATTAAATATTTATTTTTTGATCTGCTTATAAAACAAACAATTCTCAAGTTAATCTCTTGAAAGCTGGACCACTATATTAAGAAAATGATTCTAATTTGTTATTATTAACTTGCATACATTTCATTTAAGCAGATTTTTCATTAAAACTATAAAACATGATTTTATATGATAATTTTGACGAATATTAAATATTTATTATTTGATCTGCTTATAAAACAAACAATTCTCAAGATAATCTCTTGAAACCTGGACCACTATATTAAGAAAATGATTCTAATTTATTATTATTAACTTGCATACATCTCATTTAAGCAGATTTTACATAAACACTATAAAACATGATTTTATATGATAAATTTGACGAATATTAAATATTTATTTTTTGATCTGCTTATAAAACAAACAATTCTCAAGTTAATCTCTTGAAACCTACACCACTATATTAAGAAAATGATTCTAATTATTTATTATTAACTTGCATACATTTCATTTAAGCAGATACTTCATAAACACTATAAACATGATTTTATATGATAATTTTGACGAATATAAAATATTTATGTTTTTAACTGCTTATAAAACCCACAATTCTCAAGTTAATCTCTTGAAACCTGGACGACTATATTAAGAAAATTACTCCAATTTACCATTATTAACTTGCATACATTTCATTTAAGCAGATACTTTATATACTCTATAATACATTATTTTATATGATAATCTTTACCAATATTAAAAATTCAAATTATTATCTGCTTATAAAACACTCAATTCTTAAGTTAGTGTCATGTAATCCAGACAATTATATTAAGTAAATGATTCTTATTTACTATTATTAACTTCTATAGATATTATGTTAGCTGATTCTTCATAAACACTATAAAACATGTTTTTATATGATAAGTTTGAGAAATATTATGAATTCCTATTTTAATCTGCTTATAAAACAGTCAATTATTAAATGTATACACCAACAGAGGGCGTGAGCGTCGCCGTAGTAGGGACGACATCCGTCGGCCGAACCGCCTCAGAAAGAAACTAGATAGTTGTGTGGCGTTCACCGTACTGCTGTGTGTCGTAACGGGTCGTTGTTTTTACTTAGCTTTTGAGTCTACTCGTTATTTATTAATTAAGATTTTTGATATTATAAACGAATTGTTCATATTTTATGCCCGAAGTTAACACAAGTAAGTTTCTTGACCCTTGACTACTAGATCAAGAAAATGATTCTAATTTATAATTTTTAACTTTCACTTTTTTCATTTTACCTGATATTTTTACTTCATAAAAACTATAAAATATGATTTTATAAGTCAATTCTGACCAATAATACAACTTAACATTTTTTCGTATTGAAAAGGAGCGATTTTCAGTTGTTGTACAAATGTATTCTTTAGTTACACTCATAATACATTTGAATTTCTTCTACAAAACATTCTGGTATATTTGTACTATCTTTTATGGCTTATCATAATTATTATTTATTATCATCTGTTATACATGTTTTGCAGTTTTACATTCGTATTTGTATTTAAGTTTCAATTGTAAATTCCTTTCATGTATTTTGTATAAAAATGAAGTTTGTCCGTTAGTTTATGTTTTGATAGTTTCCACTTCTGAATTACTCAGTGTTGTCCACGTACTAGTTGTCATATAAAAATTGTCGTTCTCCTTATGGTATCTAGTAGTGACATTTTATCATCCAACCATTATACATATTTAACTTACTATTTTTTTTTAGATGGCAGTACACCAGATATACTCAGGACATATTGAGACATGAATTACCATTTCTACCACATGGGAAAGTTTCAACATCCTACGTTGAAAATGGACTAGACGATCCTGATAATAATAATAGTTTTATGCAAAGTACGAGTAATGGATATTGAATATAATTGATATTAAATTAATAGTAGTGTAAAAAAAAATCAGTGTCATGAAACCCTGACCATTAGATTGTAAGCAAATGATTCTAATTTTCCATAATTGACATTCAAATATTACATTTAAGCTGAAACTTCATAAACACAATAAAAAATGATTTAATATTCTGAATGTTGACATGATTTTACATGGTAATTTAAACAAATATTACAAAGTCATACTTTGAACTGCTTGTAAAACACTGTATTCTCAAGTTATTCTCCAACCACTATACATATTTAACTGAGTAAATTCTTTCAGATTGCGGTACAGCAGATCATTCAAGACATGCTGAGACATGAATTACCATTTCTACCACATAAGAAAGTTACAACATCCTATGTTGAAAATGGACTAGAAGATACTGATAATAATATTGGATTTATGCGATGTACGTGTAATGGTAATTAAATGTAACTGATAGCAACATAATTGCAGTATAACAAAAACTTAGTGTCATGAAATCCAGACCATTAGATTAAGTAAATGATTCTTATTTACCATTACTAACTTTCATATATATCATGTAAGCTGATACTTCATAAATACCATAAAACATGTTTTTATATGATTATTTTGACTCGTATTTTAAATTTATATTTTTAACTGTTTATAAAACCTACAATTATCAAGTTAATATCTTGAAACCTGGACCACTATATTAAGAAAATGATTCTAATTTACCATTGTTAATTTGCATACATTTCATTTAAGCTGTTACTTCATAGACACTATAAAACATGTTTTGTATATGATTATTTTGACTCGTATTTTATATTCATATTTTTAACTGCTTATAAAATACTGAATTCTCAAGTTATTCTTTAACAATTATACATTATTAACTTACTACATTTTTTCAGATGGACATGTTTGTCAGATCACTCAAGGCATGCAGAAACATGAATTCACATTTCTACCACTTACGAAGGTATCAACATCCTATGCTGAAAATGGACTAGAAGATACTGCTAATAATATTGGGTTTATGTAATGTGCGTGTAATGGTTATTGAATATAATTGACAGTAAATTAATGGCAGTGAAACAATTGAGATTTGTTAATAATCTGAAATAAATATTAGTAAACACCTTTGACTTGTAATTTTCATTCTTAAGAGTTACCATTAGTAACTTGCATACATTTCGTTTAAGCTGATACTTCAATAACACTATAAAACATGCTTTTTTACGATGACAATTTTGACGAATATTAAAAATTCATTTTTTTAACTGTTTATAAAACAAACAATTTCTCAAGTAAATCTCTTGAAACCTATACCACTATATTAAGAAAATGATTCTAATTATTTATTATTAACTTGCATACATTTCATTTAAGCAGATACTTCATAAACACTATAAAACATGATTTTATATGATAATTTTGACGAATATTAAATATTTATATTTAGAACTGCTTATAAAACAAACAATTCTCAAGTTAATCTCTTGAAAGCTGGACCACTATATTAAGAAAATGATTCTAATTTGTTATTATTAACTTGCATACATTTCATTTAAGCAGATTTTTCATTAAAACTATAAAACATGATTTTATATGATAATTTTGACGAATATTAAATATTTATTTTTTGATCTGCTTATAAAACAAACAATTCTCAAGATAATCTCTTGAAACCTGGACCTCTATATTAAGAAAATGATTCTAATTTATTATTATTAACTTGCATACATCTCATTTAAGCAGATTTTACATAAACACTATAAAACATGATTTTATATGATAAATTTGACGAATATTAAATATTTATTTTTTGATCTGCTTATAAAACAAACAATTCTCAAGTTAATCTCTTGAAACCTGGACCTCTATATTAAGAAAATGATTCTAATTTGTTATAATTAACTTGCATACATCTCATTTAAGCAGATTTTACATAAACACTATAAAACATGATTTTATATGATAAATTTGACGAATATTAAATATTTATTTTTTGATCTGCTTATAAAACAAACAATTCTCAAGTTAATCTCTTGAAACCTGGACCAAAATATTAAGAAAATGATTCTAATTTGTTATAATTAACTTGCATACATCTCATTTAAGCAGATACTTCATTAAAACTTTAAAACATGATTTTATATGATAATCTTGACGAATATTAAATATTTATTTTTTGATCTGCTTATAAAACAAACAATTCTCAAGATAATCTCTTGAACCCTGGACCACTATATTAAGAAAATGATTCTAATTTATTATTATTAACTTGCATACATCTCATTTAAGCAGATTTTTCATAAACACTATAAAACATGATTTTATATGATAAATTTGACGAATATTAAATATTTATTTTTTGATCTGCTTATAAAACAAACAATTCTCAAGTTAATCTCTTGAAAGCTGGACCACTATATTAAGAAAATGTTTCTAATTTGTTATTATTAACTTGCATACATTTCATTTAAGCAGATTTTTCATTAAAACTATAAAACATGATTTTATATGATAAATTTGACGAATATTAAATATTTATTTTTTGATCTGCTTATAAAACAAACAATTCTCAAGTTAATCTCTTGAAACCTGGACCAAAATATTAAGAAAATGATTCTAATTTGTTATAATTAACTTGCATACATCTCATTTAAGCAGATACTTCATTAAAACTTTAAAACATGATTTTATATGATAATTTTGACGAATATAAAATATTTATGTTTTTAACTGCTTATAAAACCCACAATTCTCAAGTTAATCTCTTGAAACCTGGACGACTATATTAAGAAAATTACTCCAATTTACCATTATTAACTTGCATACATTTCATTTAAGCAGATACTTTATATACTCTATAATACATTATTTTATATGATAATCTTTACCAATATTAAAAATTCAAATTATTATCTGCTTATAAAACACTCAATTCTTAAGTTAGTGTCATGTAATCCAGACAATTATATTAAGTAAATGATTCTTATTTACTATTATTAACTTCTATAGATATTATGTTAGCTGATTCTTCATAAACACTATAAAACATGTTTTTATATGATAAGTTTGAGAAATATTATGAATTCCTATTTTAATCTGCTTATAAAACAGTCAATTATTAAATGTATACACCAACAGAGGGCGTGAGCGTCGCCGTAGTAGGGACGACATCCGTCGGCCGAACCGCCTCAGAAAGAAACTAGATAGTTGTGTGGCGTTCACCGTACTGCTGTGTGTCGTAACGGGTCGTTGTTTTTACTTAGCTTTTGAGTCTACTCGTTATTTATTAATTAAGATTTTTGATATTATAAACGAATTGTTCATATTTTATGCCCGAAGTTAACACAAGTAAGTTTCTTGACCCTTGACTACTAGATCAAGAAAATGATTCTAATTTATAATTTTTAACTTTCACTTTTTTCATTTTACCTGATATTTTTACTTCATAAAAACTATAAAATATGATTTTATAAGTCAATTCTGACCAATAATACAACTTAACATTTTTTCGTATTGAAAAGGAGCGATTTTCAGTTGTTGTACAAATGTATTCTTTAGTTACACTCATAATACATTTGAATTTCTTCTACAAAACATTCTGGTATATTTGTACTATCTTTTATGGCTTATCATAATTATTATTTATTATCATCTGTTATACATGTTTTGCAGTTTTACATTCGTATTTGTATTTAAGTTTCAATTGTAAATTCCTTTCATGTATTTTGTATAAAAATGAAGTTTGTCCGTTAGTTTATGTTTTGATAGTTTCCACTTCTGAATTACTCAGTGTTGTCCACGTACTAGTTGTCATATAAAAATTGTCGTTCTCCTTATGGTATCTAGTAGTGACATTTTATCATCCAACCATTATACATATTTAACTTACTATTTTTTTTTAGATGGCAGTACACCAGATATACTCAGGACATATTGAGACATGAATTACCATTTCTACCACATGGGAAAGTTTCAACATCCTACGTTGAAAATGGACTAGACGATCCTGATAATAATAATAGTTTTATGCAAAGTACGAGTAATGGATATTGAATATAATTGATATTAAATTAATAGTAGTGTAAAAAAAAATCAGTGTCATGAAACCCTGACCATTAGATTGTAAGCAAATGATTCTAATTTTCCATAATTGACATTCAAATATTACATTTAAGCTGAAACTTCATAAACACAATAAAAAATGATTTAATATTCTGAATGTTGACATGATTTTACATGGTAATTTAAACAAATATTACAAAGTCATACTTTGAACTGCTTGTAAAACACTGTATTCTCAAGTTATTCTCCAACCACTATACATATTTAACTGAGTAAATTCTTTCAGATTGCGGTACAGCAGATCATTCAAGACATGCTGAGACATGAATTACCATTTCTACCACATAAGAAAGTTACAACATCCTATGTTGAAAATGGACTAGAAGATACTGATAATAATATTGGATTTATGCGATGTACGTGTAATGGTAATTAAATGTAACTGATAGCAACATAATTGCAGTATAACAAAAACTTAGTGTCATGAAATCCAGACCATTAGATTAAGTAAATGATTCTTATTTACCATTACTAACTTTCATATATATCATGTAAGCTGATACTTCATAAATACCATAAAACATGTTTTTATATGATTATTTTGACTCGTATTTTAAATTTATATTTTTAACTGTTTATAAAACCTACAATTATCAAGTTAATATCTTGAAACCTGGACCACTATATTAAGAAAATGATTCTAATTTACCATTGTTAATTTGCATACATTTCATTTAAGCTGTTACTTCATAGACACTATAAAACATGTTTTGTATATGATTATTTTGACTCGTATTTTATATTCATATTTTTAACTGCTTATAAAATACTGAATTCTCAAGTTATTCTTTAACAATTATACATTATTAACTTACTACATTTTTTCAGATGGACATGTTTGTCAGATCACTCAAGGCATGCAGAAACATGAATTCACATTTCTACCACTTACGAAGGTATCAACATCCTATGCTGAAAATGGACTAGAAGATACTGCTAATAATATTGGGTTTATGTAATGTGCGTGTAATGGTTATTGAATATAATTGACAGTAAATTAATGGCAGTGAAACAATTGAGATTTGTTAATAATCTGAAATAAATATTAGTAAACACCTTTGACTTGTAATTTTCATTCTTAAGAGTTACCATTAGTAACTTGCATACATTTCGTTTAAGCTGATACTTCAATAACACTATAAAACATGCTTTTTTACGATGACAATTTTGACGAATATTAAAAATTCATTTTTTTAACTGTTTATAAAACAAACAATTTCTCAAGTAAATCTCTTGAAACCTATACCACTATATTAAGAAAATGATTCTAATTATTTATTATTAACTTGCATACATTTCATTTAAGCAGATACTTCATAAACACTATAAAACATGATTTTATATGATAATTTTGACGAATATTAAATATTTATATTTAGAACTGCTTATAAAACAAACAATTCTCAAGTTAATCTCTTGAAAGCTGGACCACTATATTAAGAAAATGTTTCTAATTTGTTATTATTAACTTGCATACATTTCATTTAAGCAGATTTTTCATTAAAACTATAAAACATGATTTTATATGATAATTTTGACGAATATTAAATATTTATTTTTTGATCTGCTTATAAAACAAACAATTCTCAAGATAATCTCTTGAAACCTGGACCACTATATTAAGAAAATGATTCTAATTTATTATTATTAACTTGCATACATCTCATTTAAGCAGATTTTACATAAACACTATAAAACATGATTTTATATGATAAATTTGACGAATATTAAATATTTATTTTTTGATCTGCTTATAAAATAAACAATTCTCAAGTTAATCTCTTGAAACCTGGACCAAAATATTAAGAAAATGATTCTAATTTGTTATAATTAACTTGCATACATTTCATTTAAGCAGATACTTCATTAAAACTTTAAAACATGATTTTATATGATAATTTTGACGAATATTAAATATTTATGTTTTTAACTGCTTATAAAACCCACAATTCTCAAGTTAATCTCTTGAAACCTACACCACTATATTAAGAAAATGATTCTAATTATTTATTATTAACTTGCATACATTTCATTTAAGCAGATACTTCATAAACACTATAAACATGATTTTATATGATAATTTTGACGAATATAAAATATTTATGTTTTTAACTGCTTATAAAACCCACAATTCTCAAGTTAATCTCTTGAAACCTGGACGACTATATTAAGAAAATTACTCCAATTTACCATTATTAACTTGCATACATTTCATTTAAGCAGATACTTTATATACTCTATAATACATTATTTTATATGATAATCTTTACCAATATTAAAAATTCAAATTATTATCTGCTTATAAAACACTCAATTCTTAAGTTAGTGTCATGTAATCCAGACAATTATATTAAGTAAATGATTCTTATTTACTATTATTAACTTCTATAGATATTATGTTAGCTGATTCTTCATAAACACTATAAAACATGTTTTTATATGATAAGTTTGAGAAATATTATGAATTCCTATTTTAATCTGCTTATAAAACAGTCAATTATTAAATGTATACACCAACAGAGGGCGTGAGCGTCGCCGTAGTAGGGACGACATCCGTCGGCCGAACCGCCTCAGAAAGAAACTAGATAGTTGTGTGGCGTTCACCGTACTGCTGTGTGTCGTAACGGGTCGTTGTTTTTACTTAGCTTTTGAGTCTACTCGTTATTTATTAATTAAGATTTTTGATATTATAAACGAATTGTTCATATTTTATGCCCGAAGTTAACACAAGTAAGTTTCTTGACCCTTGACTACTAGATCAAGAAAATGATTCTAATTTATAATTTTTAACTTTCACTTTTTTCATTTTACCTGATATTTTTACTTCATAAAAACTATAAAATATGATTTTATAAGTCAATTCTGACCAATAATACAACTTAACATTTTTTCGTATTGAAAAGGAGCGATTTTCAGTTGTTGTACAAATGTATTCTTTAGTTACACTCATAATACATTTGAATTTCTTCTACAAAACATTCTGGTATATTTGTACTATCTTTTATGGCTTATCATAATTATTATTTATTATCATCTGTTATACATGTTTTGCAGTTTTACATTCGTATTTGTATTTAAGTTTCAATTGTAAATTCCTTTCATGTATTTTGTATAAAAATGAAGTTTGTCCGTTAGTTTATGTTTTGATAGTTTCCACTTCTGAATTACTCAGTGTTGTCCACGTACTAGTTGTCATATAAAAATTGTCGTTCTCCTTATGGTATCTAGTAGTGACATTTTATCATCCAACCATTATACATATTTAACTTACTATTTTTTTTTAGATGGCAGTACACCAGATATACTCAGGACATATTGAGACATGAATTACCATTTCTACCACATGGGAAAGTTTCAACATCCTACGTTGAAAATGGACTAGACGATCCTGATAATAATAATAGTTTTATGCAAAGTACGAGTAATGGATAATATATATAATTGATATTAAATTAATAGTAGTGTAAAAAAAAATCAGTGTCATGAAACCCTGACCATTAGATTGTAAGCAAATGATTCTAATTTTCCATAATTGACATTCAAATATTACATTTAAGCTGAAACTTCATAAACACAATAAAAAATGATTTAATATTCTGAATGTTGACATGATTTTACATGGTAATTTAAACAAATATTACAAAGTCATACTTTGAACTGCTTGTAAAACACTGTATTCTCAAGTTATTCTCCAACCACTATACATATTTAACTGAGTAAATTCTTTCAGATTGCGGTACAGCAGATCATTCAAGACATGCTGAGACATGAATTACCATTTCTACCACATAAGAAAGTTACAACATCCTATGTTGAAAATGGACTAGAAGATACTGATAATAATATTGGATTTATGCGATGTACGTGTAATGGTAATTAAATGTAACTGATAGCAACATAATTGCAGTATAACAAAAACTTAGTGTCATGAAATCCAGACCATTAGATTAAGTAAATGATTCTTATTTACCATTACTAACTTTCATATATATCATGTAAGCTGATACTTCATAAATACCATAAAACATGTTTTTATATGATTATTTTGACTCGTATTTTAAATTTATATTTTTAACTGTTTATAAAACCTACAATTATCAAGTTATATCTTGAAACCTGGACCACTATATTAAGAAAATGATTCTAATTTACCATTGTTAATTTGCATACATTTCATTTAAGCTGTTACTTCATAGACACTATAAAACATGTTTTGTATATGATTATTTTGACTCGTATTTTATATTCATATTTTTAACTGCTTATAAAATACTGAATTCTCAAGTTATTCTTTAACAATTATACATTATTAACTTACTACATTTTTTCAGATGGACATGTTTGTCAGATCACTCAAGGCATGCAGAAACATGAATTCACATTTCTACCACTTACGAAGGTATCAACATCCTATGCTGAAAATGGACTAGAAGATACTGCTAATAATATTGGGTTTATGTAATGTGCGTGTAATGGTTATTGAATATAATTGACAGTAAATTAATGGCAGTGAAACAATTGAGATTTGTTAATAATCTGAAATAAATATTAGTAAACACCTTTGACTTGTAATTTTCATTCTTAAGAGTTACCATTAGTAACTTGCATACATTTCGTTAAGCTGATACTTCAATAACACTATAAAACATGCTTTTTTACGATGACAATTTGACGAATATTAAAAATTCATTTTTTTAACTGTTTATAAAACAAACAATTTCTCAAGTAAATCTCTTGAAACCTATACCACTATATTAAGAAAATGATTCTAATTATTTATTATTAACTTGCATACATTTCATTTAAGCAGATACTTCATAAACACTATAAAACATGATTTTATATGATAATTTTGACGAATATTAAATATTTATATTTAGAACTGCTTATAAAACAAACAATTCTCAAGTTAATCTCTTGAAAGCTGGACCACTATATTAAGAAAATGATTCTAATTTGTTATTATTAACTTGCATACATTTCATTTAAGCAGATTTTTCATTAAAACTATAAAACATGATTTTATATGATAATTTTGACGAATATTAAATATTTATTTTTTGATCTGCTTATAAAACAAACAATTCTCAAGATAATCTCTTGAAACCTGGACCTCTATATTAAGAAAATGATTCTAATTTATTATTATTAACTTGCATACATCTCATTTAAGCAGATTTTACATAAACACTATAAAACATGATTTTATATGATAAATTTGACGAATATTAAATATTTATTTTTTGATCTGCTTATAAAACAAACAATTCTCAAGTTAATCTCTTGAAACCTGGACCTCTATATTAAGAAAATGATTCTAATTTGTTATAATTAACTTGCATACATCTCATTTAAGCAGATTTTACATAAACACTATAAAACATGATTTTATATGATAAATTTGACGAATATTAAATATTTATTTTTTGATCTGCTTATAAAACAAACAATTCTCAAGTTAATCTCTTGAAACCTGGACCAAAATATTAAGAAAATGATTCTAATTTGTTATAATTAACTTGCATACATCTCATTTAAGCAGATACTTCATTAAAACTTTAAAACATGATTTTATATGATAATCTTGACGAATATTAAATATTTATTTTTTGATCTGCTTATAAAACAAACAATTCTCAAGATAATCTCTTGAACCCTGGACCACTATATTAAGAAAATGATTCTAATTTATTATTATTAACTTGCATACATCTCATTTAAGCAGATTTTTCATAAACACTATAAAACATGATTTTATATGATAAATTTGACGAATATTAAATATTTATTTTTTGATCTGCTTATAAAACAAACAATTCTCAAGTTAATCTCTTGAAAGCTGGACCACTATATTAAGAAAATGTTTCTAATTTGTTATTATTAACTTGCATACATTTCATTTAAGCAGATTTTTCATTAAAACTATAAAACATGATTTTATATGATAAATTTGACGAATATTAAATATTTATTTTTTGATCTGCTTATAAAACAAACAATTCTCAAGTTAATCTCTTGAAACCTGGACCAAAATATTAAGAAAATGATTCTAATTTGTTATAATTAACTTGCATACATCTCATTTAAGCAGATACTTCATTAAAACTTTAAAACATGATTTTATATGATAATTTTGACGAATATAAAATATTTATGTTTTTAACTGCTTATAAAACCCACAATTCTCAAGTTAATCTCTTGAAACCTGGACGACTATATTAAGAAAATTACTCCAATTTACCATTATTAACTTGCATACATTTCATTTAAGCAGATACTTTATATACTCTATAATACATTATTTTATATGATAATCTTTACCAATATTAAAAATTCAAATTATTATCTGCTTATAAAACACTCAATTCTTAAGTTAGTGTCATGTAATCCAGACAATTATATTAAGTAAATGATTCTTATTTACTATTATTAACTTCTATAGATATTATGTTAGCTGATTCTTCATAAACACTATAAAACATGTTTTTATATGATAAGTTTGAGAAATATTATGAATTCCTATTTTAATCTGCTTATAAAACAGTCAATTATTAAATGTATACACCAACAGAGGGCGTGAGCGTCGCCGTAGTAGGGACGACATCCGTCGGCCGAACCGCCTCAGAAAGAAACTAGATAGTTGTGTGGCGTTCACCGTACTGCTGTGTGTCGTAACGGGTCGTTGTTTTTACTTAGCTTTTGAGTCTACTCGTTATTTATTAATTAAGATTTTTGATATTATAAACGAATTGTTCATATTTTATGCCCGAAGTTAACACAAGTAAGTTTCTTGACCCTTGACTACTAGATCAAGAAAATGATTCTAATTTATAATTTTTAACTTTCACTTTTTTCATTTTACCTGATATTTTTACTTCATAAAAACTATAAAATATGATTTTATAAGTCAATTCTGACCAATAATACAACTTAACATTTTTTCGTATTGAAAAGGAGCGATTTTCAGTTGTTGTACAAATGTATTCTTTAGTTACACTCATAATACATTTGAATTTCTTCTACAAAACATTCTGGTATATTTGTACTATCTTTTATGGCTTATCATAATTATTATTTATTATCATCTGTTATACATGTTTTGCAGTTTTACATTCGTATTTGTATTTAAGTTTCAATTGTAAATTCCTTTCATGTATTTTGTATAAAAATGAAGTTTGTCCGTTAGTTTATGTTTTGATAGTTTCCACTTCTGAATTACTCAGTGTTGTCCACGTACTAGTTGTCATATAAAAATTGTCGTTCTCCTTATGGTATCTAGTAGTGACATTTTATCATCCAACCATTATACATATTTAACTTACTATTTTTTTTTAGATGGCAGTACACCAGATATACTCAGGACATATTGAGACATGAATTACCATTTCTACCACATGGGAAAGTTTCAACATCCTACGTTGAAAATGGACTAGACGATCCTGATAATAATAATAGTTTTATGCAAAGTACGAGTAATGGATATTGAATATAATTGATATTAAATTAATAGTAGTGTAAAAAAAAATCAGTGTCATGAAACCCTGACCATTAGATTGTAAGCAAATGATTCTAATTTTCCATAATTGACATTCAAATATTACATTTAAGCTGAAACTTCATAAACACAATAAAAAATGATTTAATATTCTGAATGTTGACATGATTTTACATGGTAATTTAAACAAATATTACAAAGTCATACTTTGAACTGCTTGTAAAACACTGTATTCTCAAGTTATTCTCCAACCACTATACATATTTAACTGAGTAAATTCTTTCAGATTGCGGTACAGCAGATCATTCAAGACATGCTGAGACATGAATTACCATTTCTACCACATAAGAAAGTTACAACATCCTATGTTGAAAATGGACTAGAAGATACTGATAATAATATTGGATTTATGCGATGTACGTGTAATGGTAATTAAATGTAACTGATAGCAACATAATTGCAGTATAACAAAAACTTAGTGTCATGAAATCCAGACCATTAGATTAAGTAAATGATTCTTATTTACCATTACTAACTTTCATATATATCATGTAAGCTGATACTTCATAAATACCATAAAACATGTTTTTATATGATTATTTTGACTCGTATTTTAAATTTATATTTTTAACTGTTTATAAAACCTACAATTATCAAGTTAATATCTTGAAACCTGGACCACTATATTAAGAAAATGATTCTAATTTACCATTGTTAATTTGCATACATTTCATTTAAGCTGTTACTTCATAGACACTATAAAACATGTTTTGTATATGATTATTTTGACTCGTATTTTATATTCATATTTTTAACTGCTTATAAAATACTGAATTCTCAAGTTATTCTTTAACAATTATACATTATTAACTTACTACATTTTTTCAGATGGACATGTTTGTCAGATCACTCAAGGCATGCAGAAACATGAATTCACATTTCTACCACTTACGAAGGTATCAACATCCTATGCTGAAAATGGACTAGAAGATACTGCTAATAATATTGGGTTTATGTAATGTGCGTGTAATGGTTATTGAATATAATTGACAGTAAATTAATGGCAGTGAAACAATTGAGATTTGTTAATAATCTGAAATAAATATTAGTAAACACCTTTGACTTGTAATTTTCATTCTTAAGAGTTACCATTAGTAACTTGCATACATTTCGTTTAAGCTGATACTTCAATAACACTATAAAACATGCTTTTTTACGATGACAATTTTGACGAATATTAAAAATTCATTTTTTTAACTGTTTATAAAACAAACAATTTCTCAAGTAAATCTCTTGAAACCTATACCACTATATTAAGAAAATGATTCTAATTATTTATTATTAACTTGCATACATTTCATTTAAGCAGATACTTCATAAACACTATAAAACATGATTTTATATGATAATTTTGACGAATATTAAATATTTATATTTAGAACTGCTTATAAAACAAACAATTCTCAAGTTAATCTCTTGAAAGCTGGACCACTATATTAAGAAAATGATTCTAATTTGTTATTATTAACTTGCATACATTTCATTTAAGCAGATTTTTCATTAAAACTATAAAACATGATTTTATATGATAATTTTGACGAATATTAAATATTTATTTTTTGATCTGCTTATAAAACAAACAATTCTCAAGATAATCTCTTGAAACCTGGACCTCTATATTAAGAAAATGATTCTAATTTATTATTATTAACTTGCATACATCTCATTTAAGCAGATTTTACATAAACACTATAAAACATGATTTTATATGATAAATTTGACGAATATTAAATATTTATTTTTTGATCTGCTTATAAAACAAACAATTCTCAAGTTAATCTCTTGAAACCTGGACCTCTATATTAAGAAAATGATTCTAATTTGTTATAATTAACTTGCATACATCTCATTTAAGCAGATTTTACATAAACACTATAAAACATGATTTTATATGATAAATTTGACGAATATTAAATATTTATTTTTTGATCTGCTTATAAAACAAACAATTCTCAAGTTAATCTCTTGAAACCTGGACCAAAATATTAAGAAAATGATTCTAATTTGTTATAATTAACTTGCATACATCTCATTTAAGCAGATACTTCATTAAAACTTTAAAACATGATTTTATATGATAATCTTGACGAATATTAAATATTTATTTTTTGATCTGCTTATAAAACAAACAATTCTCAAGATAATCTCTTGAACCCTGGACCACTATATTAAGAAAATGATTCTAATTTATTATTATTAACTTGCATACATCTCATTTAAGCAGATTTTTCATAAACACTATAAAACATGATTTTATATGATAAATTTGACGAATATTAAATATTTATTTTTTGATCTGCTTATAAAACAAACAATTCTCAAGTTAATCTCTTGAAAGCTGGACCACTATATTAAGAAAATGTTTCTAATTTGTTATTATTAACTTGCATACATTTCATTTAAGCAGATTTTTCATTAAAACTATAAAACATGATTTTATATGATAATTTTGACGAATATTAAATATTTATTTTTTGATCTGCTTATAAAACAAACAATTCTCAAGATAATCTCTTGAAACCTGGACCACTATATTAAGAAAATGATTCTAATTTATTATTATTAACTTGCATACATCTCATTTAAGCAGATTTTACATAAACACTATAAAACATGATTTTATATGATAAATTTGACGAATATTAAATATTTATTTTTTGATCTGCTTATAAAACAAACAATTCTCAAGTTAATCTCTTGAAACCTGGACCAAAATATTAAGAAAATGATTCTAATTTGTTATAATTAACTTGCATACATCTCATTTAAGCAGATACTTCATTAAAACTTTAAAACATGATTTTATATGATAATTTTGACGAATATAAAATATTTATGTTTTTAACTGCTTATAAAACCCACAATTCTCAAGTTAATCTCTTGAAACCTGGACGACTATATTAAGAAAATTACTCCAATTTACCATTATTAACTTGCATACATTTCATTTAAGCAGATACTTTATATACTCTATAATACATTATTTTATATGATAATCTTTACCAATATTAAAAATTCAAATTATTATCTGCTTATAAAACACTCAATTCTTAAGTTAGTGTCATGTAATCCAGACAATTATATTAAGTAAATGATTCTTATTTACTATTATTAACTTCTATAGATATTATGTTAGCTGATTCTTCATAAACACTATAAAACATGTTTTTATATGATAAGTTTGAGAAATATTATGAATTCCTATTTTAATCTGCTTATAAAACAGTCAATTATTAAATGTATACACCAACAGAGGGCGTGAGCGTCGCCGTAGTAGGGACGACATCCGTCGGCCGAACCGCCTCAGAAAGAAACTAGATAGTTGTGTGGCGTTCACCGTACTGCTGTGTGTCGTAACGGGTCGTTGTTTTTACTTAGCTTTTGAGTCTACTCGTTATTTATTAATTAAGATTTTTGATATTATAAACGAATTGTTCATATTTTATGCCCGAAGTTAACACAAGTAAGTTTCTTGACCCTTGACTACTAGATCAAGAAAATGATTCTAATTTATAATTTTTAACTTTCACTTTTTTCATTTTACCTGATATTTTTACTTCATAAAAACTATAAAATATGATTTTATAAGTCAATTCTGACCAATAATACAACTTAACATTTTTTCGTATTGAAAAGGAGCGATTTTCAGTTGTTGTACAAATGTATTCTTTAGTTACACTCATAATACATTTGAATTTCTTCTACAAAACATTCTGGTATATTTGTACTATCTTTTATGGCTTATCATAATTATTATTTATTATCATCTGTTATACATGTTTTGCAGTTTTACATTCGTATTTGTATTTAAGTTTCAATTGTAAATTCCTTTCATGTATTTTGTATAAAAATGAAGTTTGTCCGTTAGTTTATGTTTTGATAGTTTCCACTTCTGAATTACTCAGTGTTGTCCACGTACTAGTTGTCATATAAAAATTGTCGTTCTCCTTATGGTATCTAGTAGTGACATTTTATCATCCAACCATTATACATATTTAACTTACTATTTTTTTTTAGATGGCAGTACACCAGATATACTCAGGACATATTGAGACATGAATTACCATTTCTACCACATGGGAAAGTTTCAACATCCTACGTTGAAAATGGACTAGACGATCCTGATAATAATAATAGTTTTATGCAAAGTACGAGTAATGGATATTGAATATAATTGATATTAAATTAATAGTAGTGTAAAAAAAAATCAGTGTCATGAAACCCTGACCATTAGATTGTAAGCAAATGATTCTAATTTTCCATAATTGACATTCAAATATTACATTTAAGCTGAAACTTCATAAACACAATAAAAAATGATTTAATATTCTGAATGTTGACATGATTTTACATGGTAATTTAAACAAATATTACAAAGTCATACTTTGAACTGCTTGTAAAACACTGTATTCTCAAGTTATTCTCCAACCACTATACATATTTAACTGAGTAAATTCTTTCAGATTGCGGTACAGCAGATCATTCAAGACATGCTGAGACATGAATTACCATTTCTACCACATAAGAAAGTTACAACATCCTATGTTGAAAATGGACTAGAAGATACTGATAATAATATTGGATTTATGCGATGTACGTGTAATGGTAATTAAATGTAACTGATAGCAACATAATTGCAGTATAACAAAAACTTAGTGTCATGAAATCAAGACCATTAGATTAAGTAAATGATTCTTATTTACCATTACTAACTTTCATATATATCATGTAAGCTGATACTTCATAAATACTATAAAACATGTTTTTATATGATTATTTTGACTCGTATTTTAAATTTATATTTTTAACTGCTTATAAAACCTACAATTATCAAGTTAATATCTTGAAACCTGGACCACTATATTAAGAAAATGATTCTAATTTACCATTGTTAATTTGCATACATTTCATTTAAGCTGTTACTTCATAGACACTATAAAACATGTTTTGTATATGATTATTTTGACTCGAATTTTATATTCATATTTTTAACTGCTTATAAAATACTGAATTCTCAAGTTATTCTTTAACAATTATACATTATTAACTTACTACATTTTTTCAGATGGACATGTTTGTCAGATCACTCAAGGCATGCAGAAACATGAATTCACATTTCTACCACTTACGAAGGTATCAACATCCTATGCTGAAAATGGACTAGAAGATACTGCTAATAATATTGGGTTTATGTAATGTGCGTGTAATGGTTATTGAATATAATTGACAGTAAATTAATGGCAGTGAAACAATTGAGATTTGTTAATAATCTGAAATAAATATTAGTAAACACCTTTGACTTGTAATTTTCATTCTTAAGAGTTACCATTAGTAACTTGCATACATTTCGTTTAAGCTGATACTTCAATAACACTATAAAACATGCTTTTTTACGATGACAATTTTGACGAATATTAAATATTTATATTTAGAACTGCTTATAAAACAAACAATTCTCAAGTTAATCTCTTGAAAGCTGGACCACTATATTAAGAAAATGATTCTAATTTGTTATTATTAACTTGCATACATTTCATTTAAGCAGATTTTTCATTAAAACTATAAAACATGATTTTATATGATAATTTTGACGAATATTAAATATTTATTTTTTGATCTGCTTATAAAACAAACAATTCTCAAGATAATCTCTTGAAACCTGGACCTCTATATTAAGAAAATGATTCTAATTTATTATTATTAACTTGCATACATCTCATTTAAGCAGATTTTACATAAACACTATAAAACATGATTTTATATGATAAATTTGACGAATATTAAATATTTATTTTTTGATCTGCTTATAAAACAAACAATTCTCAAGTTAATCTCTTGAAACCTGGACCAAAATATTAAGAAAATGATTCTAATTTGTTATAATTAACTTGCATACATCTCATTTAAGCAGATACTTCATTAAAACTTTAAAACATGATTTTATATGATAATCTTGACGAATATTAAATATTTATTTTTTGATCTGCTTATAAAACAAACAATTCTCAAGATAATCTCTTGAACCCTGGACCACTATATTAAGAAAATGATTCTAATTTATTATTATTAACTTGCATACATCTCATTTAAGCAGATTTTTCATAATCACTATAAAACATGATTTTATATGATAAATTTGACGAATATTAAATATTTATTTTTTGATCTGCTTATAAAACAAACAATTCTCAAGTTAATCTCTTGAAAGCTGGACCACTATATTAAGAAAATGATTCTAATTTGTTATTATTAACTTGCATACATTTCATTTAAGCAGATTTTTCATTAAAACTATAAAACATGATTTTATATGATAATTTTGACGAATATTAAATATTTATTATTTGATCTGCTTATAAAACAAACAATTCTCAAGATAATCTCTTGAAACCTGGACCACTATATTAAGAAAATGATTCTAATTTATTATTATTAACTTGCATACATCTCATTTAAGCAGATTTTACATAAACACTATAAAACATGATTTTATATGATAAATTTGACGAATATTAAATATTTATTTTTTGATCTGCTTATAAAACAAACAATTCTCAAGTTAATCTCTTGAAACCTGGACCAAAATATTAAGAAAATGATTCTAATTTGTTATAATTAACTTGCATACATCTCATTTAAGCAGATACTTCATTAAAACTTTAAAACATGATTTTATATGATAATTTTGACGAATATAAAATATTTATGTTTTTAACTGCTTATAAAACCCACAATTCTCAAGTTAATCTCTTGAAACCTGGACGACTATATTAAGAAAATTACTCCAATTTACCATTATTAACTTGCATACATTTCATTTAAGCAGATACTTTATATACTCTATAATACATTATTTTATATGATAATCTTTACCAATATTAAAAATTCAAATTATTATCTGCTTATAAAACACTCAATTCTTAAGTTAGTGTCATGTAATCCAGACAATTATATTAAGTAAATGATTCTTATTTACTATTATTAACTTCTATAGATATTATGTTAGCTGATTCTTCATAAACACTATAAAACATGTTTTTATATGATAAGTTTGAGAAATATTATGAATTCCTATTTTAATCTGCTTATAAAACAGTCAATTATTAAATGTATACACCAACAGAGGGCGTGAGCGTCGCCGTAGTAGGGACGACATCCGTCGGCCGAACCGCCTCAGAAAGAAACTAGATAGTTGTGTGGCGTTCACCGTACTGCTGTGTGTCGTAACGGGTCGTTGTTTTTACTTAGCTTTTGAGTCTACTCGTTATTTATTAATTAAGATTTTTGATATTATAAACGAATTGTTCATATTTTATGCCCGAAGTTAACACAAGTAAGTTTCTTGACCCTTGACTACTAGATCAAGAAAATGATTCTAATTTATAATTTTTAACTTTCACTTTTTTCATTTTACCTGATATTTTTACTTCATAAAAACTATAAAATATGATTTTATAAGTCAATTCTGACCAATAATACAACTTAACATTTTTTCGTATTGAAAAGGAGCGATTTTCAGTTGTTGTACAAATGTATTCTTTAGTTACACTCATAATACATTTGAATTTCTTCTACAAAACATTCTGGTATATTTGTACTATCTTTTATGGCTTATCATAATTATTATTTATTATCATCTGTTATACATGTTTTGCAGTTTTACATTCGTATTTGTATTTAAGTTTCAATTGTAAATTCCTTTCATGTATTTTGTATAAAAATGAAGTTTGTCCGTTAGTTTATGTTTTGATAGTTTCCACTTCTGAATTACTCAGTGTTGTCCACGTACTAGTTGTCATATAAAAATTGTCGTTCTCCTTATGGTATCTAGTAGTGACATTTTATCATCCAACCATTATACATATTTAACTTACTATTTTTTTTTAGATGGCAGTACACCAGATATACTCAGGACATATTGAGACATGAATTACCATTTCTACCACATGGGAAAGTTTCAACATCCTACGTTGAAAATGGACTAGACGATCCTGATAATAATAATAGTTTTATGCAAAGTACGAGTAATGGATATTGAATATAATTGATATTAAATTAATAGTAGTGTAAAAAAAAATCAGTGTCATGAAACCCTGACCATTAGATTGTAAGCAAATGTTTCTAATTTTCCATAATTGACATTCAAATATTTCATTTAAGCTGTTACTTCATAGACACTATAAAACATGTTTTGTATATGATTATTTTGACTCGTATTTTATATTCATATTTTTAACTGCTTATAAAATACTGAATTCTCAAGTTATTCTTTAACAATTATACATTATTAACTTACTACATTTTTTCAGATGGACATGTTTGTCAGATCACTCAAGGCATGCAGAAACATGAATTCACATTTCTACCACTTACGAAGGTATCAACATCCTATGCTGAAAATGGACTAGAAGATACTGCTAATAATATTGGGTTTATGTAATGTGCGTGTAATGGTTATTGAATATAATTGACAGTAAATTAATGGCAGTGAAACAATTGAGATTTGTTAATAATCTGAAATAAATATTAGTAAACACCTTTGACTTGTAATTTTCATTCTTAAGAGTTACCATTAGTAACTTGCATACATTTCGTTTAAGCTGATACTTCAATAACACTATAAAACATGCTTTTTTACGATGACAATTTTGACGAATATTAAAAATTCATTTTTTTAACTGTTTATAAAACAAACAATTTCTCAAGTAAATCTCTTGAAACCTATACCACTATATTAAGAAAATGATTCTAATTATTTATTATTAACTTGCATACATTTCATTTAAGCAGATACTTCATAAACACTATAAAACATGATTTTATATGATAATTTTGACGAATATTAAATATTTATATTTAGAACTGCTTATAAAACAAACAATTCTCAAGTTAATCTCTTGAAAGCTGGACCACTATATTAAGAAAATGATTCTAATTTGTTATTATTAACTTGCATACATTTCATTTAAGCAGATTTTTCATTAAAACTATAAAACATGATTTTATATGATAATTTTGACGAATATTAAATATTTATTTTTTGATCTGCTTATAAAACAAACAATTCTCAAGATAATCTCTTGAAACCTGGACCTCTATATTAAGAAAATGATTCTAATTTATTATTATTAACTTGCATACATCTCATTTAAGCAGATACTTCATTAAAACTTTAAAACATGATTTTATATGATAATCTTGACGAATATTAAATATTTATTTTTTGATCTGCTTATAAAACAAACAATTCTCAAGATAATCTCTTGAACCCTGGACCACTATATTAAGAAAATGATTCTAATTTATTATTATTAACTTGCATACATCTCATTTAAGCAGATTTTTCATAATCACTATAAAACATGATTTTATATGATAAATTTGACGAATATTAAATATTTATTTTTTGATCTGCTTATAAAACAAACAATTCTCAAGTTAATCTCTTGAAACCTGGACCAAAATATTAAGAAAATGATTCTAATTTGTTATAATTAACTTGCATACATCTCATTTAAGCAGATACTTCATTAAAACTTTAAAACATGATTTTATATGATAATCTTGACGAATATTAAATATTTATTTTTTGATCTGCTTATAAAACAAACAATTCTCAAGATAATCTCTTGAACCCTGGACCACTATATTAAGAAAATGATTCTAATTTATTATTATTAACTTGCATACATCTCATTTAAGCAGATTTTTCATAATCACTATAAAACATGATTTTATATGATAAATTTGACGAATATTAAATATTTATTTTTTGATCTGCTTATAAAACAAACAATTCTCAAGTTAATCTCTTGAAAGCTGGACCACTATATTAAGAAAATGATTCTAATTTGTTATTATTAACTTGCATACATTTCATTTAAGCAGATTTTTCATTAAAACTATAAAACATGATTTTATATGATAATTTTGACGAATATTAAATATTTATTATTTGATCTGCTTATAAAACAAACAATTCTCAAGATAATCTCTTGAAACCTGGACCACTATATTAAGAAAATGATTCTAATTTATTATTATTAACTTGCATACATCTCATTTAAGCAGATTTTACATAAACACTATAAAACATGATTTTATATGATAAATTTGACGAATATTAAATATTTATTTTTTGATCTGCTTATAAAACAAACAATTCTCAAGTTAATCTCTTGAAACCTGGACCAAAATATTAAGAAAATGATTCTAATTTGTTATAATTAACTTGCATACATCTCATTTAAGCAGATACTTCATTAAAACTTTAAAACATGATTTTATATGATAATTTTGACGAATATAAAATATTTATGTTTTTAACTGCTTATAAAACCCACAATTCTCAAGTTAATCTCTTGAAACCTGGACGACTATATTAAGAAAATTACTCCAATTTACCATTATTAACTTGCATACATTTCATTTAAGCAGATACTTTATATACTCTATAATACATTATTTTATATGATAATCTTTACCAATATTAAAAATTCAAATTATTATCTGCTTATAAAACACTCAATTCTTAAGTTAGTGTCATGTAATCCAGACAATTATATTAAGTAAATGATTCTTATTTACTATTATTAACTTCTATAGATATTATGTTAGCTGATTCTTCATAAACACTATAAAACATGTTTTTATATGATAAGTTTGAGAAATATTATGAATTCCTATTTTAATCTGCTTATAAAACAGTCAATTATTAAATGTATACACCAACAGAGGGCGTGAGCGTCGCCGTAGTAGGGACGACATCCGTCGGCCGAACCGCCTCAGAAAGAAACTAGATAGTTGTGTGGCGTTCACCGTACTGCTGTGTGTCGTAACGGGTCGTTGTTTTTACTTAGCTTTTGAGTCTACTCGTTATTTATTAATTAAGATTTTTGATATTATAAACGAATTGTTCATATTTTATGCCCGAAGTTAACACAAGTAAGTTTCTTGACCCTTGACTACTAGATCAAGAAAATGATTCTAATTTATAATTTTTAACTTTCACTTTTTTCATTTTACCTGATATTTTTACTTCATAAAAACTATAAAATATGATTTTATAAGTCAATTCTGACCAATAATACAACTTAACATTTTTTCGTATTGAAAAGGAGCGATTTTCAGTTGTTGTACAAATGTATTCTTTAGTTACACTCATAATACATTTGAATTTCTTCTACAAAACATTCTGGTATATTTGTACTATCTTTTATGGCTTATCATAATTATTATTTATTATCATCTGTTATACATGTTTTGCAGTTTTACATTCGTATTTGTATTTAAGTTTCAATTGTAAATTCCTTTCATGTATTTTGTATAAAAATGAAGTTTGTCCGTTAGTTTATGTTTTGATAGTTTCCACTTCTGAATTACTCAGTGTTGTCCACGTACTAGTTGTCATATAAAAATTGTCGTTCTCCTTATGGTATCTAGTAGTGACATTTTATCATCCAACCATTATACATATTTAACTTACTATTTTTTTTTAGATGGCAGTACACCAGATATACTCAGGACATATTGAGACATGAATTACCATTTCTACCACATGGGAAAGTTTCAACATCCTACGTTGAAAATGGACTAGACGATCCTGATAATAATAATAGTTTTATGCAAAGTACGAGTAATGGATATTGAATATAATTGATATTAAATTAATAGTAGTGTAAAAAAAAATCAGTGTCATGAAACCCTGACCATTAGATTGTAAGCAAATGTTTCTAATTTTCCATAATTGACATTCAAATATTTCATTTAAGCTGTTACTTCATAGACACTATAAAACATGTTTTGTATATGATTATTTTGACTCGTATTTTATATTCATATTTTTAACTGCTTATAAAATACTGAATTCTCAAGTTATTCTTTAACAATTATACATTATTAACTTACTACATTTTTTCAGATGGACATGTTTGTCAGATCACTCAAGGCATGCAGAAACATGAATTCACATTTCTACCACTTACGAAGGTATCAACATCCTATGCTGAAAATGGACTAGAAGATACTGCTAATAATATTGGGTTTATGTAATGTGCGTGTAATGGTTATTGAATATAATTGACAGTAAATTAATGGCAGTGAAACAATTGAGATTTGTTAATAATCTGAAATAAATATTAGTAAACACCTTTGACTTGTAATTTTCATTCTTAAGAGTTACCATTAGTAACTTGCATACATTTCGTTTAAGCTGATACTTCAATAACACTATAAAACATGCTTTTTTACGATGACAATTTTGACGAATATTAAAAATTCATTTTTTTAACTGTTTATAAAACAAACAATTTCTCAAGTAAATCTCTTGAAACCTATACCACTATATTAAGAAAATGATTCTAATTATTTATTATTAACTTGCATACATTTCATTTAAGCAGATACTTCATAAACACTATAAAACATGATTTTATATGATAATTTTGACGAATATTAAATATTTATATTTAGAACTGCTTATAAAACAAACAATTCTCAAGTTAATCTCTTGAAAGCTGGACCACTATATTAAGAAAATGATTCTAATTTGTTATTATTAACTTGCATACATTTCATTTAAGCAGATTTTTCATTAAAACTATAAAACATGATTTTATATGATAATTTTGACGAATATTAAATATTTATTTTTTGATCTGCTTATAAAACAAACAATTCTCAAGATAATCTCTTGAAACCTGGACCTCTATATTAAGAAAATGATTCTAATTTATTATTATTAACTTGCATACATCTCATTTAAGCAGATTTTACATAAACACTATAAAACATGATTTTATATGATAAATTTGACGAATATTAAATATTTATTTTTTGATCTGCTTATAAAACAAACAATTCTCAAGTTAATCTCTTGAAACCTGGACCTCTATATTAAGAAAATGATTCTAATTTGTTATAATTAACTTGCATACATCTCATTTAAGCAGATTTTACATAAACACTATAAAACATGATTTTATATGATAAATTTGACGAATATTAAATATTTATTTTTTGATCTGCTTATAAAACAAACAATTCTCAAGTTAATCTCTTGAAACCTGGACCAAAATATTAAGAAAATGATTCTAATTTGTTATAATTAACTTGCATACATCTCATTTAAGCAGATACTTCATTAAAACTTTAAAACATGATTTTATATGATAATCTTGACGAATATTAAATATTTATTTTTTGATCTGCTTATAAAACAAACAATTCTCAAGATAATCTCTTGAACCCTGGACCACTATATTAAGAAAATGATTCTAATTTATTATTATTAACTTGCATACATCTCATTTAAGCAGATTTTTCATAAACACTATAAAACATGATTTTATATGATAAATTTGACGAATATTAAATATTTATTTTTTGATCTGCTTATAAAACAAACAATTCTCAAGTTAATCTCTTGAAAGCTGGACCACTATATTAAGAAAATGTTTCTAATTTGTTATTATTAACTTGCATACATTTCATTTAAGCAGATTTTTCATTAAAACTATAAAACATGATTTTATATGATAATTTTGACGAATATTAAATATTTATTTTTTGATCTGCTTATAAAACAAACAATTCTCAAGATAATCTCTTGAAACCTGGACCACTATATTAAGAAAATGATTCTAATTTATTATTATTAACTTGCATACATCTCATTTAAGCAGATTTTACATAAACACTATAAAACATGATTTTATATGATAAATTTGACGAATATTAAATATTTATTTTTTGATCTGCTTATAAAACAAACAATTCTCAAGTTAATCTCTTGAAACCTGGACCAAAATATTAAGAAAATGATTCTAATTTGTTATAATTAACTTGCATACATTTCATTTAAGCAGATACTTCATTAAAACTTTAAAACATGATTTTATATGATAATTTTGACGAATATTAAATATTTATGTTTTTAACTGCTTATAAAACCCACAATTCTCAAGTTAATCTCTTGAAACCTACACCACTATATTAAGAAAATGATTCTAATTATTTATTATTAACTTGCATACATTTCATTTAAGCAGATACTTCATAAACACTATAAACATGATTTTATATGATAATTTTGACGAATATAAAATATTTATGTTTTTAACTGCTTATAAAACCCACAATTCTCAAGTTAATCTCTTGAAACCTGGACGACTATATTAAGAAAATTACTCCAATTTACCATTATTAACTTGCATACATTTCATTTAAGCAGATACTTTATATACTCTATAATACATTATTTTATATGATAATCTTTACCAATATTAAAAATTCAAATTATTATCTGCTTATAAAACACTCAATTCTTAAGTTAGTGTCATGTAATCCAGACAATTATATTAAGTAAATGATTCTTATTTACTATTATTAACTTCTATAGATATTATGTTAGCTGATTCTTCATAAACACTATAAAACATGTTTTTATATGATAAGTTTGAGAAATATTATGAATTCCTATTTTAATCTGCTTATAAAACAGTCAATTATTAAATGTATACACCAACAGAGGGCGTGAGCGTCGCCGTAGTAGGGACGACATCCGTCGGCCGAACCGCCTCAGAAAGAAACTAGATAGTTGTGTGGCGTTCACCGTACTGCTGTGTGTCGTAACGGGTCGTTGTTTTTACTTAGCTTTTGAGTCTACTCGTTATTTATTAATTAAGATTTTTGATATTATAAACGAATTGTTCATATTTTATGCCCGAAGTTAACACAAGTAAGTTTCTTGACCCTTGACTACTAGATCAAGAAAATGATTCTAATTTATAATTTTTAACTTTCACTTTTTTCATTTTACCTGATATTTTTACTTCATAAAAACTATAAAATATGATTTTATAAGTCAATTCTGACCAATAATACAACTTAACATTTTTTCGTATTGAAAAGGAGCGATTTTCAGTTGTTGTACAAATGTATTCTTTAGTTACACTCATAATACATTTGAATTTCTTCTACAAAACATTCTGGTATATTTGTACTATCTTTTATGGCTTATCATAATTATTATTTATTATCATCTGTTATACATGTTTTGCAGTTTTACATTCGTATTTGTATTTAAGTTTCAATTGTAAATTCCTTTCATGTATTTTGTATAAAAATGAAGTTTGTCCGTTAGTTTATGTTTTGATAGTTTCCACTTCTGAATTACTCAGTGTTGTCCACGTACTAGTTGTCATATAAAAATTGTCGTTCTCCTTATGGTATCTAGTAGTGACATTTTATCATCCAACCATTATACATATTTAACTTACTATTTTTTTTTAGATGGCAGTACACCAGATATACTCAGGACATATTGAGACATGAATTACCATTTCTACCACATGGGAAAGTTTCAACATCCTACGTTGAAAATGGACTAGACGATCCTGATAATAATAATAGTTTTATGCAAAGTACGAGTAATGGATATTGAATATAATTGATATTAAATTAATAGTAGTGTAAAAAAAAATCAGTGTCATGAAACCCTGACCATTAGATTGTAAGCAAATGTTTCTAATTTTCCATAATTGACATTCAAATATTTCATTTAAGCTGTTACTTCATAGACACTATAAAACATGTTTTGTATATGATTATTTTGACTCGTATTTTATATTCATATTTTTAACTGCTTATAAAATACTGAATTCTCAAGTTATTCTTTAACAATTATACATTATTAACTTACTACATTTTTTCAGATGGACATGTTTGTCAGATCACTCAAGGCATGCAGAAACATGAATTCACATTTCTACCACTTACGAAGGTATCAACATCCTATGCTGAAAATGGACTAGAAGATACTGCTAATAATATTGGGTTTATGTAATGTGCGTGTAATGGTTATTGAATATAATTGACAGTAAATTAATGGCAGTGAAACAATTGAGATTTGTTAATAATCTGAAATAAATATTAGTAAACACCTTTGACTTGTAATTTTCATTCTTAAGAGTTACCATTAGTAACTTGCATACATTTCGTTTAAGCTGATACTTCAATAACACTATAAAACATGCTTTTTTACGATGACAATTTTGACGAATATTAAAAATTCATTTTTTTAACTGTTTATAAAACAAACAATTTCTCAAGTAAATCTCTTGAAACCTATACCACTATATTAAGAAAATGATTCTAATTATTTATTATTAACTTGCATACATTTCATTTAAGCAGATACTTCATAAACACTATAAAACATGATTTTATATGATAATTTTGACGAATATTAAATATTTATATTTAGAACTGCTTATAAAACAAACAATTCTCAAGTTAATCTCTTGAAAGCTGGACCACTATATTAAGAAAATGATTCTAATTTGTTATTATTAACTTGCATACATTTCATTTAAGCAGATTTTTCATTAAAACTATAAAACATGATTTTATATGATAATTTTGACGAATATTAAATATTTATTTTTTGATCTGCTTATAAAACAAACAATTCTCAAGATAATCTCTTGAAACCTGGACCTCTATATTAAGAAAATGATTCTAATTTATTATTATTAACTTGCATACATCTCATTTAAGCAGATTTTACATAAACACTATAAAACATGATTTTATATGATAAATTTGACGAATATTAAATATTTATTTTTTGATCTGCTTATAAAACAAACAATTCTCAAGTTAATCTCTTGAAACCTGGACCTCTATATTAAGAAAATGATTCTAATTTGTTATAATTAACTTGCATACATCTCATTTAAGCAGATTTTACATAAACACTATAAAACATGATTTTATATGATAAATTTGACGAATATTAAATATTTATTTTTTGATCTGCTTATAAAACAAACAATTCTCAAGTTAATCTCTTGAAACCTGGACCAAAATATTAAGAAAATGATTCTAATTTGTTATAATTAACTTGCATACATCTCATTTAAGCAGATACTTCATTAAAACTTTAAAACATGATTTTATATGATAATCTTGACGAATATTAAATATTTATTTTTTGATCTGCTTATAAAACAAACAATTCTCAAGATAATCTCTTGAACCCTGGACCACTATATTAAGAAAATGATTCTAATTTATTATTATTAACTTGCATACATCTCATTTAAGCAGATTTTTCATAAACACTATAAAACATGATTTTATATGATAAATTTGACGAATATTAAATATTTATTTTTTGATCTGCTTATAAAACAAACAATTCTCAAGTTAATCTCTTGAAAGCTGGACCACTATATTAAGAAAATGTTTCTAATTTGTTATTATTAACTTGCATACATTTCATTTAAGCAGATTTTTCATTAAAACTATAAAACATGATTTTATATGATAATTTTGACGAATATTAAATATTTATTTTTTGATCTGCTTATAAAACAAACAATTCTCAAGATAATCTCTTGAAACCTGGACCACTATATTAAGAAAATGATTCTAATTTATTATTATTAACTTGCATACATCTCATTTAAGCAGATTTTACATAAACACTATAAAACATGATTTTATATGATAAATTTGACGAATATTAAATATTTATTTTTTGATCTGCTTATAAAACAAACAATTCTCAAGTTAATCTCTTGAAACCTGGACCAAAATATTAAGAAAATGATTCTAATTTGTTATAATTAACTTGCATACATTTCATTTAAGCAGATACTTCATTAAAACTTTAAAACATGATTTTATATGATAATTTTGACGAATATTAAATATTTATGTTTTTAACTGCTTATAAAACCCACAATTCTCAAGTTAATCTCTTGAAACCTACACCACTATATTAAGAAAATGATTCTAATTATTTATTATTAACTTGCATACATTTCATTTAAGCAGATACTTCATAAACACTATAAACATGATTTTATATGATAATTTTGACGAATATAAAATATTTATGTTTTTAACTGCTTATAAAACCCACAATTCTCAAGTTAATCTCTTGAAACCTGGACGACTATATTAAGAAAATTACTCCAATTTACCATTATTAACTTGCATACATTTCATTTAAGCAGATACTTTATATACTCTATAATACATTATTTTATATGATAATCTTTACCAATATTAAAAATTCAAATTATTATCTGCTTATAAAACACTCAATTCTTAAGTTAGTGTCATGTAATCCAGACAATTATATTAAGTAAATGATTCTTATTTACTATTATTAACTTCTATAGATATTATGTTAGCTGATTCTTCATAAACACTATAAAACATGTTTTTATATGATAAGTTTGAGAAATATTATGAATTCCTATTTTAATCTGCTTATAAAACAGTCAATTATTAAATGTATACACCAACAGAGGGCGTGAGCGTCGCCGTAGTAGGGACGACATCCGTCGGCCGAACCGCCTCAGAAAGAAACTAGATAGTTGTGTGGCGTTCACCGTACTGCTGTGTGTCGTAACGGGTCGTTGTTTTTACTTAGCTTTTGAGTCTACTCGTTATTTATTAATTAAGATTTTTGATATTATAAACGAATTGTTCATATTTTATGCCCGAAGTTAACACAAGTAAGTTTCTTGACCCTTGACTACTAGATCAAGAAAATGATTCTAATTTATAATTTTTAACTTTCACTTTTTTCATTTTACCTGATATTTTTACTTCATAAAAACTATAAAATATGATTTTATAAGTCAATTCTGACCAATAATACAACTTAACATTTTTTCGTATTGAAAAGGAGCGATTTTCAGTTGTTGTACAAATGTATTCTTTAGTTACACTCATAATACATTTGAATTTCTTCTACAAAACATTCTGGTATATTTGTACTATCTTTTATGGCTTATCATAATTATTATTTATTATCATCTGTTATACATGTTTTGCAGTTTTACATTCGTATTTGTATTTAAGTTTCAATTGTAAATTCCTTTCATGTATTTTGTATAAAAATGAAGTTTGTCCGTTAGTTTATGTTTTGATAGTTTCCACTTCTGAATTACTCAGTGTTGTCCACGTACTAGTTGTCATATAAAAATTGTCGTTCTCCTTATGGTATCTAGTAGTGACATTTTATCATCCAACCATTATACATATTTAACTTACTATTTTTTTTTAGATGGCAGTACACCAGATATACTCAGGACATATTGAGACATGAATTACCATTTCTACCACATGGGAAAGTTTCAACATCCTACGTTGAAAATGGACTAGACGATCCTGATAATAATAATAGTTTTATGCAAAGTACGAGTAATGGATATTGAATATAATTGATATTAAATTAATAGTAGTGTAAAAAAAAATCAGTGTCATGAAACCCTGACCATTAGATTGTAAGCAAATGATTCTAATTTTCCATAATTGACATTCAAATATTACATTTAAGCTGAAACTTCATAAACACAATAAAAAATGATTTAATATTCTGAATGTTGACATGATTTTACATGGTAATTTAAACAAATATTACAAAGTCATACTTTGAACTGCTTGTAAAACACTGTATTCTCAAGTTATTCTCCAACCACTATACATATTTAACTGAGTAAATTCTTTCAGATTGCGGTACAGCAGATCATTCAAGACATGCTGAGACATGAATTACCATTTCTACCACATAAGAAAGTTACAACATCCTATGTTGAAAATGGACTAGAAGATACTGATAATAATATTGGATTTATGCGATGTACGTGTAATGGTAATTAAATGTAACTGATAGCAACATAATTGCAGTATAACAAAAACTTAGTGTCATGAAATCCAGACCATTAGATTAAGTAAATGATTCTTATTTACCATTACTAACTTTCATATATATCATGTAAGCTGATACTTCATAAATACCATAAAACATGTTTTTATATGATTATTTTGACTCGTATTTTAAATTTATATTTTTAACTGCTTATAAAACCTACAATTATCAAGTTAATATCTTGAAACCTGGACCACTATATTAAGAAAATGATTCTAATTTACCATTGTTAATTTGCATACATTTCATTTAAGCTGTTACTTCATAGACACTATAAAACATGTTTTGTATATGATTATTTTGACTCGTATTTTATATTCATATTTTTAACTGCTTATAAAATACTGAATTCTCAAGTTATTCTTTAACAATTATACATTATTAACTTACTACATTTTTTCAGATGGACATGTTTGTCAGATCACTCAAGGCATGCAGAAACATGAATTCACATTTCTACCACTTACGAAGGTATCAACATCCTATGCTGAAAATGGACTAGAAGATACTGCTAATAATATTGGGTTTATGTAATGTGCGTGTAATGGTTATTGAATATAATTGACAGTAAATTAATGGCAGTGAAACAATTGAGATTTGTTAATAATCTGAAATAAATATTAGTAAACACCTTTGACTTGTAATTTTCATTCTTAAGAGTTACCATTAGTAACTTGCATACATTTCGTTTAAGCTGATACTTCAATAACACTATAAAACATGCTTTTTTACGATGACAATTTTGACGAATATTAAATATTTATTTTTTGATCTGCTTATAAAACAAACAATTCTCAAGATAATCTCTTGAAACCTGGACCACTATATTAAGAAAATGATTCTAATTTATTATTATTAACTTGCATACATCTCATTTAAGCAGATTTTACATAAACACTATAAAACATGATTTTATATGATAAATTTGACGAATATTAAATATTTATTTTTTGATCTGCTTATAAAACAAACAATTCTCAAGTTAATCTCTTGAAACCTGGACCAAAATATTAAGAAAATGATTCTAATTTGTTATAATTAACTTGCATACATTTCATTTAAGCAGATACTTCATTAAAACTTTAAAACATGATTTTATATGATAATTTTGACGAATATTAAATATTTATGTTTTTAACTGCTTATAAAACCCACAATTCTCAAGTTAATCTCTTGAAACCTACACCACTATATTAAGAAAATGATTCTAATTATTTATTATTAACTTGCATACATTTCATTTAAGCAGATACTTCATAAACACTATAAACATGATTTTATATGATAATTTTGACGAATATAAAATATTTATGTTTTTAACTGCTTATAAAACCCACAATTCTCAAGTTAATCTCTTGAAACCTGGACGACTATATTAAGAAAATTACTCCAATTTACCATTATTAACTTGCATACATTTCATTTAAGCAGATACTTTATATACTCTATAATACATTATTTTATATGATAATCTTTACCAATATTAAAAATTCAAATTATTATCTGCTTATAAAACACTCAATTCTTAAGTTAGTGTCATGTAATCCAGACAATTATATTAAGTAAATGATTCTTATTTACTATTATTAACTTCTATAGATATTATGTTAGCTGATTCTTCATAAACACTATAAAACATGTTTTTATATGATAAGTTTGAGAAATATTATGAATTCCTATTTTAATCTGCTTATAAAACAGTCAATTATTAAATGTATACACCAACAGAGGGCGTGAGCGTCGCCGTAGTAGGGACGACATCCGTCGGCCGAACCGCCTCAGAAAGAAACTAGATAGTTGTGTGGCGTTCACCGTACTGCTGTGTGTCGTAACGGGTCGTTGTTTTTACTTAGCTTTTGAGTCTACTCGTTATTTATTAATTAAGATTTTTGATATTATAAACGAATTGTTCATATTTTATGCCCGAAGTTAACACAAGTAAGTTTCTTGACCCTTGACTACTAGATCAAGAAAATGATTCTAATTTATAATTTTTAACTTTCACTTTTTTCATTTTACCTGATATTTTTACTTCATAAAAACTATAAAATATGATTTTATAAGTCAATTCTGACCAATAATACAACTTAACATTTTTTCGTATTGAAAAGGAGCGATTTTCAGTTGTTGTACAAATGTATTCTTTAGTTACACTCATAATACATTTGAATTTCTTCTACAAAACATTCTGGTATATTTGTACTATCTTTTATGGCTTATCATAATTATTATTTATTATCATCTGTTATACATGTTTTGCAGTTTTACATTCGTATTTGTATTTAAGTTTCAATTGTAAATTCCTTTCATGTATTTTGTATAAAAATGAAGTTTGTCCGTTAGTTTATGTTTTGATAGTTTCCACTTCTGAATTACTCAGTGTTGTCCACGTACTAGTTGTCATATAAAAATTGTCGTTCTCCTTATGGTATCTAGTAGTGACATTTTATCATCCAACCATTATACATATTTAACTTACTATTTTTTTTTAGATGGCAGTACACCAGATATACTCAGGACATATTGAGACATGAATTACCATTTCTACCACATGGGAAAGTTTCAACATCCTACGTTGAAAATGGACTAGACGATCCTGATAATAATAATAGTTTTATGCAAAGTACGAGTAATGGATATTGAATATAATTGATATTAAATTAATAGTAGTGTAAAAAAAAATCAGTGTCATGAAACCCTGACCATTAGATTGTAAGCAAATGATTCTAATTTTCCATAATTGACATTCAAATATTACATTTAAGCTGAAACTTCATAAACACAATAAAAAATGATTTAATATTCTGAATGTTGACATGATTTTACATGGTAATTTAAACAAATATTACAAAGTCATACTTTGAACTGCTTGTAAAACACTGTATTCTCAAGTTATTCTCCAACCACTATACATATTTAACTGAGTAAATTCTTTCAGATTGCGGTACAGCAGATCATTCAAGACATGCTGAGACATGAATTACCATTTCTACCACATAAGAAAGTTACAACATCCTATGTTGAAAATGGACTAGAAGATACTGATAATAATATTGGATTTATGCGATGTACGTGTAATGGTAATTAAATGTAACTGATAGCAACATAATTGCAGTATAACAAAAACTTAGTGTCATGAAATCCAGACCATTAGATTAAGTAAATGATTCTTATTTACCATTACTAACTTTCATATATATCATGTAAGCTGATACTTCATAAATACCATAAAACATGTTTTTATATGATTATTTTGACTCGTATTTTAAATTTATATTTTTAACTGCTTATAAAACCTACAATTATCAAGTTAATATCTTGAAACCTGGACCACTATATTAAGAAAATGATTCTAATTTACCATTGTTAATTTGCATACATTTCATTTAAGCTGTTACTTCATAGACACTATAAAACATGTTTTGTATATGATTATTTTGACTCGTATTTTATATTCATATTTTTAACTGCTTATAAAATACTGAATTCTCAAGTTATTCTTTAACAATTATACATTATTAACTTACTACATTTTTTCAGATGGACATGTTTGTCAGATCACTCAAGGCATGCAGAAACATGAATTCACATTTCTACCACTTACGAAGGTATCAACATCCTATGCTGAAAATGGACTAGAAGATACTGCTAATAATATTGGGTTTATGTAATGTGCGTGTAATGGTTATTGAATATAATTGACAGTAAATTAATGGCAGTGAAACAATTGAGATTTGTTAATAATCTGAAATAAATATTAGTAAACACCTTTGACTTGTAATTTTCATTCTTAAGAGTTACCATTAGTAACTTGCATACATTTCGTTTAAGCTGATACTTCAATAACACTATAAAACATGCTTTTTTACGATGACAATTTTGACGAATATTAAAAATTCATTTTTTTAACTGTTTATAAAACAAACAATTTCTCAAGTAAATCTCTTGAAACCTATACCACTATATTAAGAAAATGATTCTAATTATTTATTATTAACTTGCATACATTTCATTTAAGCAGATACTTCATAAACACTATAAAACATGATTTTATATGATAATTTTGACGAATATTAAATATTTATATTTAGAACTGCTTATAAAACAAACAATTCTCAAGTTAATCTCTTGAAAGCTGGACCACTATATTAAGAAAATGTTTCTAATTTGTTATTATTAACTTGCATACATTTCATTTAAGCAGATTTTTCATTAAAACTATAAAACATGATTTTATATGATAATTTTGACGAATATTAAATATTTATTTTTTGATCTGCTTATAAAACAAACAATTCTCAAGATAATCTCTTGAAACCTGGACCACTATATTAAGAAAATGATTCTAATTTATTATTATTAACTTGCATACATCTCATTTAAGCAGATTTTACATAAACACTATAAAACATGATTTTATATGATAAATTTGACGAATATTAAATATTTATTTTTTGATCTGCTTATAAAATAAACAATTCTCAAGTTAATCTCTTGAAACCTGGACCAAAATATTAAGAAAATGATTCTAATTTGTTATAATTAACTTGCATACATTTCATTTAAGCAGATACTTCATTAAAACTTTAAAACATGATTTTATATGATAATTTTGACGAATATTAAATATTTATGTTTTTAACTGCTTATAAAACCCACAATTCTCAAGTTAATCTCTTGAAACCTACACCACTATATTAAGAAAATGATTCTAATTATTTATTATTAACTTGCATACATTTCATTTAAGCAGATACTTCATAAACACTATAAACATGATTTTATATGATAATTTTGACGAATATAAAATATTTATGTTTTTAACTGCTTATAAAACCCACAATTCTCAAGTTAATCTCTTGAAACCTGGACGACTATATTAAGAAAATTACTCCAATTTACCATTATTAACTTGCATACATTTCATTTAAGCAGATACTTTATATACTCTATAATACATTATTTTATATGATAATCTTTACCAATATTAAAAATTCAAATTATTATCTGCTTATAAAACACTCAATTCTTAAGTTAGTGTCATGTAATCCAGACAATTATATTAAGTAAATGATTCTTATTTACTATTATTAACTTCTATAGATATTATGTTAGCTGATTCTTCATAAACACTATAAAACATGTTTTTATATGATAAGTTTGAGAAATATTATGAATTCCTATTTTAATCTGCTTATAAAACAGTCAATTATTAAATGTATACACCAACAGAGGGCGTGAGCGTCGCCGTAGTAGGGACGACATCCGTCGGCCGAACCGCCTCAGAAAGAAACTAGATAGTTGTGTGGCGTTCACCGTACTGCTGTGTGTCGTAACGGGTCGTTGTTTTTACTTAGCTTTTGAGTCTACTCGTTATTTATTAATTAAGATTTTTGATATTATAAACGAATTGTTCATATTTTATGCCCGAAGTTAACACAAGTAAGTTTCTTGACCCTTGACTACTAGATCAAGAAAATGATTCTAATTTATAATTTTTAACTTTCACTTTTTTCATTTTACCTGATATTTTTACTTCATAAAAACTATAAAATATGATTTTATAAGTCAATTCTGACCAATAATACAACTTAACATTTTTTCGTATTGAAAAGGAGCGATTTTCAGTTGTTGTACAAATGTATTCTTTAGTTACACTCATAATACATTTGAATTTCTTCTACAAAACATTCTGGTATATTTGTACTATCTTTTATGGCTTATCATAATTATTATTTATTATCATCTGTTATACATGTTTTGCAGTTTTACATTCGTATTTGTATTTAAGTTTCAATTGTAAATTCCTTTCATGTATTTTGTATAAAAATGAAGTTTGTCCGTTAGTTTATGTTTTGATAGTTTCCACTTCTGAATTACTCAGTGTTGTCCACGTACTAGTTGTCATATAAAAATTGTCGTTCTCCTTATGGTATCTAGTAGTGACATTTTATCATCCAACCATTATACATATTTAACTTACTATTTTTTTTTAGATGGCAGTACACCAGATATACTCAGGACATATTGAGACATGAATTACCATTTCTACCACATGGGAAAGTTTCAACATCCTACGTTGAAAATGGACTAGACGATCCTGATAATAATAATAGTTTTATGCAAAGTACGAGTAATGGATATTGAATATAATTGATATTAAATTAATAGTAGTGTAAAAAAAAATCAGTGTCATGAAACCCTGACCATTAGATTGTAAGCAAATGATTCTAATTTTCCATAATTGACATTCAAATATTACATTTAAGCTGAAACTTCATAAACACAATAAAAAATGATTTAATATTCTGAATGTTGACATGATTTTACATGGTAATTTAAACAAATATTACAAAGTCATACTTTGAACTGCTTGTAAAACACTGTATTCTCAAGTTATTCTCCAACCACTATACATATTTAACTGAGTAAATTCTTTCAGATTGCGGTACAGCAGATCATTCAAGACATGCTGAGACATGAATTACCATTTCTACCACATAAGAAAGTTACAACATCCTATGTTGAAAATGGACTAGAAGATACTGATAATAATATTGGATTTATGCGATGTACGTGTAATGGTAATTAAATGTAACTGATAGCAACATAATTGCAGTATAACAAAAACTTAGTGTCATGAAATCCAGACCATTAGATTAAGTAAATGATTCTTATTTACCATTACTAACTTTCATATATATCATGTAAGCTGATACTTCATAAATACCATAAAACATGTTTTTATATGATTATTTTGACTCGTATTTTAAATTTATATTTTTAACTGCTTATAAAACCTACAATTATCAAGTTAATATCTTGAAACCTGGACCACTATATTAAGAAAATGATTCTAATTTACCATTGTTAATTTGCATACATTTCATTTAAGCTGTTACTTCATAGACACTATAAAACATGTTTTGTATATGATTATTTTGACTCGTATTTTATATTCATATTTTTAACTGCTTATAAAATACTGAATTCTCAAGTTATTCTTTAACAATTATACATTATTAACTTACTACATTTTTTCAGATGGACATGTTTGTCAGATCACTCAAGGCATGCAGAAACATGAATTCACATTTCTACCACTTACGAAGGTATCAACATCCTATGCTGAAAATGGACTAGAAGATACTGCTAATAATATTGGGTTTATGTAATGTGCGTGTAATGGTTATTGAATATAATTGACAGTAAATTAATGGCAGTGAAACAATTGAGATTTGTTAATAATCTGAAATAAATATTAGTAAACACCTTTGACTTGTAATTTTCATTCTTAAGAGTTACCATTAGTAACTTGCATACATTTCGTTTAAGCTGATACTTCAATAACACTATAAAACATGCTTTTTTACGATGACAATTTTGACGAATATTAAAAATTCATTTTTTTAACTGTTTATAAAACAAACAATTTCTCAAGTAAATCTCTTGAAACCTATACCACTATATTAAGAAAATGATTCTAATTATTTATTATTAACTTGCATACATTTCATTTAAGCAGATACTTCATAAACACTATAAAACATGATTTTATATGATAATTTTGACGAATATTAAATATTTATATTTAGAACTGCTTATAAAACAAACAATTCTCAAGTTAATCTCTTGAAAGCTGGACCACTATATTAAGAAAATGATTCTAATTTGTTATTATTAACTTGCATACATTTCATTTAAGCAGATTTTTCATTAAAACTATAAAACATGATTTTATATGATAATTTTGACGAATATTAAATATTTATTTTTTGATCTGCTTATAAAACAAACAATTCTCAAGTTAATCTCTTGAAACCTGGACCTCTATATTAAGAAAATGATTCTAATTTGTTATAATTAACTTGCATACATCTCATTTAAGCAGATTTTACATAAACACTATAAAACATGATTTTATATGATAAATTTGACGAATATTAAATATTTATTTTTTGATCTGCTTATAAAACAAACAATTCTCAAGTTAATCTCTTGAAACCTGGACCAAAATATTAAGAAAATGATTCTAATTTGTTATAATTAACTTGCATACATCTCATTTAAGCAGATACTTCATTAAAACTTTAAAACATGATTTTATATGATAATCTTGACGAATATTAAATATTTATTTTTTGATCTGCTTATAAAACAAACAATTCTCAAGATAATCTCTTGAACCCTGGACCACTATATTAAGAAAATGATTCTAATTTATTATTATTAACTTGCATACATCTCATTTAAGCAGATTTTTCATAAACACTATAAAACATGATTTTATATGATAAATATGACGAATATTAAATATTTATTTTTTGATCTGCTTATAAAACAAACAATTCTCAAGTTAATCTCTTGAAACCTGGACCAAAATATTAAGAAAATGATTCTAATTTGTTATAATTAACTTGCATACATTTCATTTAAGCAGATACTTCATTAAAACTTTAAAACATGATTTTATATGATAATTTTGACGAATATTAAATATTTATGTTTTTAACTGCTTATAAAACCCACAATTCTCAAGTTAATCTCTTGAAACCTACACCACTATATTAAGAAAATGATTCTAATTATTTATTATTAACTTGCATACATTTCATTTAAGCAGATACTTCATAAACACTATAAACATGATTTTATATGATAATTTTGACGAATATTAAATATTTATTTTTTGATCTGCTTATAAAACAAACAATTCTCAAGTTAATCTCTTGAAACCTGGACCAAAATATTAAGAAAATGATTCTAATTTGTTATAATTAACTTGCATACATTTCATTTAAGCAGATACTTCATTAAAACTTTAAAACATGATTTTATATGATAATTTTGACGAATATTAAATATTTATGTTTTTAACTGCTTATAAAACCCACAATTCTCAAGTTAATCTCTTGAAACCTACACCACTATATTAAGAAAATGATTCTAATTATTTATTATTAACTTGCATACATTTCATTTAAGCAGATACTTCATAAACACTATAAACATGATTTTATATGATAATTTTGACGAATATAAAATATTTATGTTTTTAACTGCTTATAAAACCCACAATTCTCAAGTTAATCTCTTGAAACCTGGACGACTATATTAAGAAAATTACTCCAATTTACCATTATTAACTTGCATACATTTCATTTAAGCAGATACTTCATAAACACTATAAACATGATTTTATATGATAATTTTGACGAATATTAAATATTTATTTTTTGATCTGCTTATAAAACAAACAATTCTCAAGTTAATCTCTTGAAACCTGGACCAAAATATTAAGAAAATGATTCTAATTTGTTATAATTAACTTGCATACATTTCATTTAAGCAGATACTTCATTAAAACTTTAAAACATGATTTTATATGATAATTTTGACGAATATTAAATATTTATGTTTTTAACTGCTTATAAAACCCACAATTCTCAAGTTAATCTCTTGAAACCTACACCACTATATTAAGAAAATGATTCTAATTATTTATTATTAACTTGCATACATTTCATTTAAGCAGATACTTCATAAACACTATAAACATGATTTTATATGATAATTTTGACGAATATAAAATATTTATGTTTTTAACTGCTTATAAAACCCACAATTCTCAAGTTAATCTCTTGAAACCTGGACGACTATATTAAGAAAATTACTCCAATTTACCATTATTAACTTGCATACATTTCATTTAAGCAGATACTTTATATACTCTATAATACATTATTTTATATGATAATCTTTACCAATATTAAAAATTCAAATTATTATCTGCTTATAAAACACTCAATTCTTAAGTTAGTGTCATGTAATCCAGACAATTATATTAAGTAAATGATTCTTATTTACTATTATTAACTTCTATAGATATTATGTTAGCTGATTCTTCATAAACACTATAAAACATGTTTTTATATGATAAGTTTGAGAAATATTATGAATTCCTATTTTAATCTGCTTATAAAACAGTCAATTATTAAATGTATACACCAACAGAGGGCGTGAGCGTCGCCGTAGTAGGGACGACATCCGTCGGCCGAACCGCCTCAGAAAGAAACTAGATAGTTGTGTGGCGTTCACCGTACTGCTGTGTGTCGTAACGGGTCGTTGTTTTTACTTAGCTTTTGAGTCTACTCGTTATTTATTAATTAAGATTTTTGATATTATAAACGAATTGTTCATATTTTATGCCCGAAGTTAACACAAGTAAGTTTCTTGACCCTTGACTACTAGATCAAGAAAATGATTCTAATTTATAATTTTTAACTTTCACTTTTTTCATTTTACCTGATATTTTTACTTCATAAAAACTATAAAATATGATTTTATAAGTCAATTCTGACCAATAATACAACTTAACATTTTTTCGTATTGAAAAGGAGCGATTTTCAGTTGTTGTACAAATGTATTCTTTAGTTACACTCATAATACATTTGAATTTCTTCTACAAAACATTCTGGTATATTTGTACTATCTTTTATGGCTTATCATAATTATTATTTATTATCATCTGTTATACATGTTTTGCAGTTTTACATTCGTATTTGTATTTAAGTTTCAATTGTAAATTCCTTTCATGTATTTTGTATAAAAATGAAGTTTGTCCGTTAGTTTATGTTTTGATAGTTTCCACTTCTGAATTACTCAGTGTTGTCCACGTACTAGTTGTCATATAAAAATTGTCGTTCTCCTTATGGTATCTAGTAGTGACATTTTATCATCCAACCATTATACATATTTAACTTACTATTTTTTTTTAGATGGCAGTACACCAGATATACTCAGGACATATTGAGACATGAATTACCATTTCTACCACATGGGAAAGTTTCAACATCCTACGTTGAAAATGGACTAGACGATCCTGATAATAATAATAGTTTTATGCAAAGTACGAGTAATGGATATTGAATATAATTGATATTAAATTAATAGTAGTGTAAAAAAAAATCAGTGTCATGAAACCCTGACCATTAGATTGTAAGCAAATGATTCTAATTTTCCATAATTGACATTCAAATATTACATTTAAGCTGAAACTTCATAAACACAATAAAAAATGATTTAATATTCTGAATGTTGACATGATTTTACATGGTAATTTAAACAAATATTACAAAGTCATACTTTGAACTGCTTGTAAAACACTGTATTCTCAAGTTATTCTCCAACCACTATACATATTTAACTGAGTAAATTCTTTCAGATTGCGGTACAGCAGATCATTCAAGACATGCTGAGACATGAATTACCATTTCTACCACATAAGAAAGTTACAACATCCTATGTTGAAAATGGACTAGAAGATACTGATAATAATATTGGATTTATGCGATGTACGTGTAATGGTAATTAAATGTAACTGATAGCAACATAATTGCAGTATAACAAAAACTTAGTGTCATGAAATCCAGACCATTAGATTAAGTAAATGATTCTTATTTACCATTACTAACTTTCATATATATCATGTAAGCTGATACTTCATAAATACCATAAAACATGTTTTTATATGATTATTTTGACTCGTATTTTAAATTTATATTTTTAACTGCTTATAAAACCTACAATTATCAAGTTAATATCTTGAAACCTGGACCACTATATTAAGAAAATGATTCTAATTTACCATTGTTAATTTGCATACATTTCATTTAAGCTGTTACTTCATAGACACTATAAAACATGTTTTGTATATGATTATTTTGACTCGTATTTTATATTCATATTTTTAACTGCTTATAAAATACTGAATTCTCAAGTTATTCTTTAACAATTATACATTATTAACTTACTACATTTTTTCAGATGGACATGTTTGTCAGATCACTCAAGGCATGCAGAAACATGAATTCACATTTCTACCACTTACGAAGGTATCAACATCCTATGCTGAAAATGGACTAGAAGATACTGCTAATAATATTGGGTTTATGTAATGTGCGTGTAATGGTTATTGAATATAATTGACAGTAAATTAATGGCAGTGAAACAATTGAGATTTGTTAATAATCTGAAATAAATATTAGTAAACACCTTTGACTTGTAATTTTCATTCTTAAGAGTTACCATTAGTAACTTGCATACATTTCGTTTAAGCTGATACTTCAATAACACTATAAAACATGCTTTTTTACGATGACAATTTTGACGAATATTAAAAATTCATTTTTTTAACTGTTTATAAAACAAACAATTTCTCAAGTAAATCTCTTGAAACCTATACCACTATATTAAGAAAATGATTCTAATTATTTATTATTAACTTGCATACATTTCATTTAAGCAGATACTTCATAAACACTATAAAACATGATTTTATATGATAATTTTGACGAATATTAAATATTTATATTTAGAACTGCTTATAAAACAAACAATTCTCAAGTTAATCTCTTGAAAGCTGGACCACTATATTAAGAAAATGTTTCTAATTTGTTATTATTAACTTGCATACATTTCATTTAAGCAGATTTTTCATTAAAACTATAAAACATGATTTTATATGATAATTTTGACGAATATTAAATATTTATTTTTTGATCTGCTTATAAAACAAACAATTCTCAAGATAATCTCTTGAAACCTGGACCACTATATTAAGAAAATGATTCTAATTTATTATTATTAACTTGCATACATCTCATTTAAGCAGATTTTACATAAACACTATAAAACATGATTTTATATGATAAATTTGACGAATATTAAATATTTATTTTTTGATCTGCTTATAAAACAAACAATTCTCAAGTTAATCTCTTGAAACCTGGACCAAAATATTAAGAAAATGATTCTAATTTGTTATAATTAACTTGCATACATTTCATTTAAGCAGATACTTCATTAAAACTTTAAAACATGATTTTATATGATAATTTTGACGAATATTAAATATTTATGTTTTTAACTGCTTATAAAACCCACAATTCTCAAGTTAATCTCTTGAAACCTACACCACTATATTAAGAAAATGATTCTAATTATTTATTATTAACTTGCATACATTTCATTTAAGCAGATACTTCATAAACACTATAAACATGATTTTATATGATAATTTTGACGAATATAAAATATTTATGTTTTTAACTGCTTATAAAACCCACAATTCTCAAGTTAATCTCTTGAAACCTGGACGACTATATTAAGAAAATTACTCCAATTTACCATTATTAACTTGCATACATTTCATTTAAGCAGATACTTTATATACTCTATAATACATTATTTTATATGATAATCTTTACCAATATTAAAAATTCAAATTATTATCTGCTTATAAAACACTCAATTCTTAAGTTAGTGTCATGTAATCCAGACAATTATATTAAGTAAATGATTCTTATTTACTATTATTAACTTCTATAGATATTATGTTAGCTGATTCTTCATAAACACTATAAAACATGTTTTTATATGATAAGTTTGAGAAATATTATGAATTCCTATTTTAATCTGCTTATAAAACAGTCAATTATTAAATGTATACACCAACAGAGGGCGTGAGCGTCGCCGTAGTAGGGACGACATCCGTCGGCCGAACCGCCTCAGAAAGAAACTAGATAGTTGTGTGGCGTTCACCGTACTGCTGTGTGTCGTAACGGGTCGTTGTTTTTACTTAGCTTTTGAGTCTACTCGTTATTTATTAATTAAGATTTTTGATATTATAAACGAATTGTTCATATTTTATGCCCGAAGTTAACACAAGTAAGTTTCTTGACCCTTGACTACTAGATCAAGAAAATGATTCTAATTTATAATTTTTAACTTTCACTTTTTTCATTTTACCTGATATTTTTACTTCATAAAAACTATAAAATATGATTTTATAAGTCAATTCTGACCAATAATACAACTTAACATTTTTTCGTATTGAAAAGGAGCGATTTTCAGTTGTTGTACAAATGTATTCTTTAGTTACACTCATAATACATTTGAATTTCTTCTACAAAACATTCTGGTATATTTGTACTATCTTTTATGGCTTATCATAATTATTATTTATTATCATCTGTTATACATGTTTTGCAGTTTTACATTCGTATTTGTATTTAAGTTTCAATTGTAAATTCCTTTCATGTATTTTGTATAAAAATGAAGTTTGTCCGTTAGTTTATGTTTTGATAGTTTCCACTTCTGAATTACTCAGTGTTGTCCACGTACTAGTTGTCATATAAAAATTGTCGTTCTCCTTATGGTATCTAGTAGTGACATTTTATCATCCAACCATTATACATATTTAACTTACTATTTTTTTTTAGATGGCAGTACACCAGATATACTCAGGACATATTGAGACATGAATTACCATTTCTACCACATGGGAAAGTTTCAACATCCTACGTTGAAAATGGACTAGACGATCCTGATAATAATAATAGTTTTATGCAAAGTACGAGTAATGGATATTGAATATAATTGATATTAAATTAATAGTAGTGTAAAAAAAAATCAGTGTCATGAAACCCTGACCATTAGATTGTAAGCAAATGATTCTAATTTTCCATAATTGACATTCAAATATTACATTTAAGCTGAAACTTCATAAACACAATAAAAAATGATTTAATATTCTGAATGTTGACATGATTTTACATGGTAATTTAAACAAATATTACAAAGTCATACTTTGAACTGCTTGTAAAACACTGTATTCTCAAGTTATTCTCCAACCACTATACATATTTAACTGAGTAAATTCTTTCAGATTGCGGTACAGCAGATCATTCAAGACATGCTGAGACATGAATTACCATTTCTACCACATAAGAAAGTTACAACATCCTATGTTGAAAATGGACTAGAAGATACTGATAATAATATTGGATTTATGCGATGTACGTGTAATGGTAATTAAATGTAACTGATAGCAACATAATTGCAGTATAACAAAAACTTAGTGTCATGAAATCCAGACCATTAGATTAAGTAAATGATTCTTATTTACCATTACTAACTTTCATATATATCATGTAAGCTGATACTTCATAAATACCATAAAACATGTTTTTATATGATTATTTTGACTCGTATTTTAAATTTATATTTTTAACTGCTTATAAAACCTACAATTATCAAGTTAATATCTTGAAACCTGGACCACTATATTAAGAAAATGATTCTAATTTACCATTGTTAATTTGCATACATTTCATTTAAGCTGTTACTTCATAGACACTATAAAACATGTTTTGTATATGATTATTTTGACTCGTATTTTATATTCATATTTTTAACTGCTTATAAAATACTGAATTCTCAAGTTATTCTTTAACAATTATACATTATTAACTTACTACATTTTTTCAGATGGACATGTTTGTCAGATCACTCAAGGCATGCAGAAACATGAATTCACATTTCTACCACTTACGAAGGTATCAACATCCTATGCTGAAAATGGACTAGAAGATACTGCTAATAATATTGGGTTTATGTAATGTGCGTGTAATGGTTATTGAATATAATTGACAGTAAATTAATGGCAGTGAAACAATTGAGATTTGTTAATAATCTGAAATAAATATTAGTAAACACCTTTGACTTGTAATTTTCATTCTTAAGAGTTACCATTAGTAACTTGCATACATTTCGTTTAAGCTGATACTTCAATAACACTATAAAACATGCTTTTTTACGATGACAATTTTGACGAATATTAAAAATTCATTTTTTTAACTGTTTATAAAACAAACAATTTCTCAAGTAAATCTCTTGAAACCTATACCACTATATTAAGAAAATGATTCTAATTATTTATTATTAACTTGCATACATTTCATTTAAGCAGATACTTCATAAACACTATAAAACATGATTTTATATGATAATTTTGACGAATATTAAATATTTATATTTAGAACTGCTTATAAAACAAACAATTCTCAAGTTAATCTCTTGAAAGCTGGACCACTATATTAAGAAAATGATTCTAATTTGTTATTATTAACTTGCATACATTTCATTTAAGCAGATTTTTCATTAAAACTATAAAACATGATTTTATATGATAATTTTGACGAATATTAAATATTTATTTTTTGATCTGCTTATAAAACAAACAATTCTCAAGATAATCTCTTGAAACCTGGACCTCTATATTAAGAAAATGATTCTAATTTATTATTATTAACTTGCATACATCTCATTTAAGCAGATTTTACATAAACACTATAAAACATGATTTTATATGATAAATTTGACGAATATTAAATATTTATTTTTTGATCTGCTTATAAAACAAACAATTCTCAAGTTAATCTCTTGAAACCTGGACCTCTATATTAAGAAAATGATTCTAATTTGTTATAATTAACTTGCATACATCTCATTTAAGCAGATTTTACATAAACACTATAAAACATGATTTTATATGATAAATTTGACGAATATTAAATATTTATTTTTTGATCTGCTTATAAAACAAACAATTCTCAAGTTAATCTCTTGAAACCTGGACCAAAATATTAAGAAAATGATTCTAATTTGTTATAATTAACTTGCATACATCTCATTTAAGCAGATACTTCATTAAAACTTTAAAACATGATTTTATATGATAATCTTGACGAATATTAAATATTTATTTTTTGATCTGCTTATAAAACAAACAATTCTCAAGATAATCTCTTGAACCCTGGACCACTATATTAAGAAAATGATTCTAATTTATTATTATTAACTTGCATACATCTCATTTAAGCAGATTTTTCATAAACACTATAAAACATGATTTTATATGATAAATTTGACGAATATTAAATATTTATTTTTTGATCTGCTTATAAAACAAACAATTCTCAAGTTAATCTCTTGAAAGCTGGACCACTATATTAAGAAAATGTTTCTAATTTGTTATTATTAACTTGCATACATTTCATTTAAGCAGATTTTTCATTAAAACTATAAAACATGATTTTATATGATAATTTTGACGAATATTAAATATTTATTTTTTGATCTGCTTATAAAACAAACAATTCTCAAGTTAATCTCTTGAAACCTGGACCTCTATATTAAGAAAATGATTCTAATTTGTTATAATTAACTTGCATACATCTCATTTAAGCAGATTTTACATAAACACTATAAAACATGATTTTATATGATAAATTTGACGAATATTAAATATTTATTTTTTGATCTGCTTATAAAACAAACAATTCTCAAGTTAATCTCTTGAAACCTGGACCAAAATATTAAGAAAATGATTCTAATTTGTTATAATTAACTTGCATACATCTCATTTAAGCAGATACTTCATTAAAACTTTAAAACATGATTTTATATGATAATCTTGACGAATATTAAATATTTATTTTTTGATCTGCTTATAAAACAAACAATTCTCAAGATAATCTCTTGAACCCTGGACCACTATATTAAGAAAATGATTCTAATTTATTATTATTAACTTGCATACATCTCATTTAAGCAGATTTTTCATAAACACTATAAAACATGATTTTATATGATAAATATGACGAATATTAAATATTTATTTTTTGATCTGCTTATAAAACAAACAATTCTCAAGTTAATCTCTTGAAACCTGGACCAAAATATTAAGAAAATGATTCTAATTTGTTATAATTAACTTGCATACATTTCATTTAAGCAGATACTTCATTAAAACTTTAAAACATGATTTTATATGATAATTTTGACGAATATTAAATATTTATGTTTTTAACTGCTTATAAAACCCACAATTCTCAAGTTAATCTCTTGAAACCTACACCACTATATTAAGAAAATGATTCTAATTATTTATTATTAACTTGCATACATTTCATTTAAGCAGATACTTCATAAACACTATAAACATGATTTTATATGATAATTTTGACGAATATTAAATATTTATTTTTTGATCTGCTTATAAAACAAACAATTCTCAAGTTAATCTCTTGAAACCTGGACCAAAATATTAAGAAAATGATTCTAATTTGTTATAATTAACTTGCATACATTTCATTTAAGCAGATACTTCATTAAAACTTTAAAACATGATTTTATATGATAATTTTGACGAATATTAAATATTTATGTTTTTAACTGCTTATAAAACCCACAATTCTCAAGTTAATCTCTTGAAACCTACACCACTATATTAAGAAAATGATTCTAATTATTTATTATTAACTTGCATACATTTCATTTAAGCAGATACTTCATAAACACTATAAACATGATTTTATATGATAATTTTGACGAATATAAAATATTTATGTTTTTAACTGCTTATAAAACCCACAATTCTCAAGTTAATCTCTTGAAACCTGGACGACTATATTAAGAAAATTACTCCAATTTACCATTATTAACTTGCATACATTTCATTTAAGCAGATACTTCATAAACACTATAAACATGATTTTATATGATAATTTTGACGAATATTAAATATTTATTTTTTGATCTGCTTATAAAACAAACAATTCTCAAGTTAATCTCTTGAAACCTGGACCAAAATATTAAGAAAATGATTCTAATTTGTTATAATTAACTTGCATACATTTCATTTAAGCAGATACTTCATTAAAACTTTAAAACATGATTTTATATGATAATTTTGACGAATATTAAATATTTATGTTTTTAACTGCTTATAAAACCCACAATTCTCAAGTTAATCTCTTGAAACCTACACCACTATATTAAGAAAATGATTCTAATTATTTATTATTAACTTGCATACATTTCATTTAAGCAGATACTTCATAAACACTATAAACATGATTTTATATGATAATTTTGACGAATATAAAATATTTATGTTTTTAACTGCTTATAAAACCCACAATTCTCAAGTTAATCTCTTGAAACCTGGACGACTATATTAAGAAAATTACTCCAATTTACCATTATTAACTTGCATACATTTCATTTAAGCAGATACTTTATATACTCTATAATACATTATTTTATATGATAATCTTTACCAATATTAAAAATTCAAATTATTATCTGCTTATAAAACACTCAATTCTTAAGTTAGTGTCATGTAATCCAGACAATTATATTAAGTAAATGATTCTTATTTACTATTATTAACTTCTATAGATATTATGTTAGCTGATTCTTCATAAACACTATAAAACATGTTTTTATATGATAAGTTTGAGAAATATTATGAATTCCTATTTTAATCTGCTTATAAAACAGTCAATTATTAAATGTATACACCAACAGAGGGCGTGAGCGTCGCCGTAGTAGGGACGACATCCGTCGGCCGAACCGCCTCAGAAAGAAACTAGATAGTTGTGTGGCGTTCACCGTACTGCTGTGTGTCGTAACGGGTCGTTGTTTTTACTTAGCTTTTGAGTCTACTCGTTATTTATTAATTAAGATTTTTGATATTATAAACGAATTGTTCATATTTTATGCCCGAAGTTAACACAAGTAAGTTTCTTGACCCTTGACTACTAGATCAAGAAAATGATTCTAATTTATAATTTTTAACTTTCACTTTTTTCATTTTACCTGATATTTTTACTTCATAAAAACTATAAAATATGATTTTATAAGTCAATTCTGACCAATAATACAACTTAACATTTTTTCGTATTGAAAAGGAGCGATTTTCAGTTGTTGTACAAATGTATTCTTTAGTTACACTCATAATACATTTGAATTTCTTCTACAAAACATTCTGGTATATTTGTACTATCTTTTATGGCTTATCATAATTATTATTTATTATCATCTGTTATACATGTTTTGCAGTTTTACATTCGTATTTGTATTTAAGTTTCAATTGTAAATTCCTTTCATGTATTTTGTATAAAAATGAAGTTTGTCCGTTAGTTTATGTTTTGATAGTTTCCACTTCTGAATTACTCAGTGTTGTCCACGTACTAGTTGTCATATAAAAATTGTCGTTCTCCTTATGGTATCTAGTAGTGACATTTTATCATCCAACCATTATACATATTTAACTTACTATTTTTTTTTAGATGGCAGTACACCAGATATACTCAGGACATATTGAGACATGAATTACCATTTCTACCACATGGGAAAGTTTCAACATCCTACGTTGAAAATGGACTAGACGATCCTGATAATAATAATAGTTTTATGCAAAGTACGAGTAATGGATATTGAATATAATTGATATTAAATTAATAGTAGTGTAAAAAAAAATCAGTGTCATGAAACCCTGACCATTAGATTGTAAGCAAATGATTCTAATTTTCCATAATTGACATTCAAATATTACATTTAAGCTGAAACTTCATAAACACAATAAAAAATGATTTAATATTCTGAATGTTGACATGATTTTACATGGTAATTTAAACAAATATTACAAAGTCATACTTTGAACTGCTTGTAAAACACTGTATTCTCAAGTTATTCTCCAACCACTATACATATTTAACTGAGTAAATTCTTTCAGATTGCGGTACAGCAGATCATTCAAGACATGCTGAGACATGAATTACCATTTCTACCACATAAGAAAGTTACAACATCCTATGTTGAAAATGGACTAGAAGATACTGATAATAATATTGGATTTATGCGATGTACGTGTAATGGTAATTAAATGTAACTGATAGCAACATAATTGCAGTATAACAAAAACTTAGTGTCATGAAATCCAGACCATTAGATTAAGTAAATGATTCTTATTTACCATTACTAACTTTCATATATATCATGTAAGCTGATACTTCATAAATACCATAAAACATGTTTTTATATGATTATTTTGACTCGTATTTTAAATTTATATTTTTAACTGTTTATAAAACCTACAATTATCAAGTTAATATCTTGAAACCTGGACCACTATATTAAGAAAATGATTCTAATTTACCATTGTTAATTTGCATACATTTCATTTAAGCTGTTACTTCATAGACACTATAAAACATGTTTTGTATATGATTATTTTGACTCGTATTTTATATTCATATTTTTAACTGCTTATAAAATACTGAATTCTCAAGTTATTCTTTAACAATTATACATTATTAACTTACTACATTTTTTCAGATGGACATGTTTGTCAGATCACTCAAGGCATGCAGAAACATGAATTCACATTTCTACCACTTACGAAGGTATCAACATCCTATGCTGAAAATGGACTAGAAGATACTGCTAATAATATTGGGTTTATGTAATGTGCGTGTAATGGTTATTGAATATAATTGACAGTAAATTAATGGCAGTGAAACAATTGAGATTTGTTAATAATCTGAAATAAATATTAGTAAACACCTTTGACTTGTAATTTTCATTCTTAAGAGTTACCATTAGTAACTTGCATACATTTCGTTTAAGCTGATACTTCAATAACACTATAAAACATGCTTTTTTACGATGACAATTTTGACGAATATTAAAAATTCATTTTTTTAACTGTTTATAAAACAAACAATTTCTCAAGTAAATCTCTTGAAACCTATACCACTATATTAAGAAAATGATTCTAATTATTTATTATTAACTTGCATACATTTCATTTAAGCAGATACTTCATAAACACTATAAAACATGATTTTATATGATAATTTTGACGAATATTAAATATTTATATTTAGAACTGCTTATAAAACAAACAATTCTCAAGTTAATCTCTTGAAAGCTGGACCACTATATTAAGAAAATGATTCTAATTTGTTATTATTAACTTGCATACATTTCATTTAAGCAGATTTTTCATTAAAACTATAAAACATGATTTTATATGATAATTTTGACGAATATTAAATATTTATTTTTTGATCTGCTTATAAAACAAACAATTCTCAAGATAATCTCTTGAAACCTGGACCTCTATATTAAGAAAATGATTCTAATTTATTATTATTAACTTGCATACATCTCATTTAAGCAGATTTTACATAAACACTATAAAACATGATTTTATATGATAAATTTGACGAATATTAAATATTTATTTTTTGATCTGCTTATAAAACAAACAATTCTCAAGTTAATCTCTTGAAACCTGGACCTCTATATTAAGAAAATGATTCTAATTTGTTATAATTAACTTGCATACATCTCATTTAAGCAGATTTTACATAAACACTATAAAACATGATTTTATATGATAAATATGACGAATATTAAATATTTATTTTTTGATCTGCTTATAAAACAAACAATTCTCAAGTTAATCTCTTGAAACCTGGACCAAAATATTAAGAAAATGATTCTAATTTGTTATAATTAACTTGCATACATTTCATTTAAGCAGATACTTCATTAAAACTTTAAAACATGATTTTATATGATAATTTTGACGAATATTAAATATTTATGTTTTTAACTGCTTATAAAACCCACAATTCTCAAGTTAATCTCTTGAAACCTACACCACTATATTAAGAAAATGATTCTAATTATTTATTATTAACTTGCATACATTTCATTTAAGCAGATACTTCATAAACACTATAAACATGATTTTATATGATAATTTTGACGAATATTAAATATTTATTTTTTGATCTGCTTATAAAACAAACAATTCTCAAGTTAATCTCTTGAAACCTGGACCAAAATATTAAGAAAATGATTCTAATTTGTTATAATTAACTTGCATACATTTCATTTAAGCAGATACTTCATTAAAACTTTAAAACATGATTTTATATGATAATTTTGACGAATATTAAATATTTATGTTTTTAACTGCTTATAAAACCCACAATTCTCAAGTTAATCTCTTGAAACCTACACCACTATATTAAGAAAATGATTCTAATTATTTATTATTAACTTGCATACATTTCATTTAAGCAGATACTTCATAAACACTATAAACATGATTTTATATGATAATTTTGACGAATATAAAATATTTATGTTTTTAACTGCTTATAAAACCCACAATTCTCAAGTTAATCTCTTGAAACCTGGACGACTATATTAAGAAAATTACTCCAATTTACCATTATTAACTTGCATACATTTCATTTAAGCAGATACTTTATATACTCTATAATACATTATTTTATATGATAATCTTTACCAATATTAAAAATTCAAATTATTATCTGCTTATAAAACACTCAATTCTTAAGTTAGTGTCATGTAATCCAGACAATTATATTAAGTAAATGATTCTTATTTACTATTATTAACTTCTATAGATATTATGTTAGCTGATTCTTCATAAACACTATAAAACATGTTTTTATATGATAAGTTTGAGAAATATTATGAATTCCTATTTTAATCTGCTTATAAAACAGTCAATTATTAAATGTATACACCAACAGAGGGCGTGAGCGTCGCCGTAGTAGGGACGACATCCGTCGGCCGAACCGCCTCAGAAAGAAACTAGATAGTTGTGTGGCGTTCACCGTACTGCTGTGTGTCGTAACGGGTCGTTGTTTTTACTTAGCTTTTGAGTCTACTCGTTATTTATTAATTAAGATTTTTGATATTATAAACGAATTGTTCATATTTTATGCCCGAAGTTAACACAAGTAAGTTTCTTGACCCTTGACTACTAGATCAAGAAAATGATTCTAATTTATAATTTTTAACTTTCACTTTTTTCATTTTACCTGATATTTTTACTTCATAAAAACTATAAAATATGATTTTATAAGTCAATTCTGACCAATAATACAACTTAACATTTTTTCGTATTGAAAAGGAGCGATTTTCAGTTGTTGTACAAATGTATTCTTTAGTTACACTCATAATACATTTGAATTTCTTCTACAAAACATTCTGGTATATTTGTACTATCTTTTATGGCTTATCATAATTATTATTTATTATCATCTGTTATACATGTTTTGCAGTTTTACATTCGTATTTGTATTTAAGTTTCAATTGTAAATTCCTTTCATGTATTTTGTATAAAAATGAAGTTTGTCCGTTAGTTTATGTTTTGATAGTTTTAAACAATTCTCAAGATAATCTCTTGAAACCTGGACCACTATATTAAGAAAATGATTCTAATTTATTATTATTAACTTGCATACATCTCATTTAAGCAGATTTTACATAAACACTATAAAACATGATTTTATATGATAAATATGACGAATATTAAATATTTATTTTTTGATCTGCTTATAAAACAAACAATTCTCAAGTTAATCTCTTGAAACCTGGACCAAAATATTAAGAAAATGATTCTAATTTGTTATAATTAACTTGCATACATTTCATTTAAGCAGATACTTCATTAAAACTTTAAAACATGATTTTATATGATAATTTTGACGAATATTAAATATTTATGTTTTTAACTGCTTATAAAACCCACAATTCTCAAGTTAATCTCTTGAAACCTACACCACTATATTAAGAAAATGATTCTAATTATTTATTATTAACTTGCATACATTTCATTTAAGCAGATACTTCATAAACACTATAAACATGATTTTATATGATAATTTTGACGAATATTAAATATTTATTTTTTGATCTGCTTATAAAACAAACAATTCTCAAGTTAATCTCTTGAAACCTGGACCAAAATATTAAGAAAATGATTCTAATTTGTTATAATTAACTTGCATACATTTCATTTAAGCAGATACTTCATTAAAACTTTAAAACATGATTTTATATGATAATTTTGACGAATATTAAATATTTATGTTTTTAACTGCTTATAAAACCCACAATTCTCAAGTTAATCTCTTGAAACCTACACCACTATATTAAGAAAATGATTCTAATTATTTATTATTAACTTGCATACATTTCATTTAAGGAGATACTTCATAAACACTATAAACATGATTTTATATGATAATTTTGACGAATATAAAATATTTATGTTTTTAACTGCTTATAAAACCCACAATTCTCAAGTTAATCTCTTGAAACCTGGACGACTATATTAAGAAAATTACTCCAATTTACCATTATTAACTTGCATACATTTCATTTAAGCAGATACTTTATATACTCTATAATACATTATTTTATATGATAATCTTTACCAATATTAAAAATTCAAATTATTATCTGCTTATAAAACACTCAATTCTTAAGTTAGTGTCATGTAATCCAGACAATTATATTAAGTAAATGATTCTTATTTACTATTATTAACTTCTATAGATATTATGTTAGCTGATTCTTCATAAACACTATAAAACATGTTTTTATATGATAAGTTTGAGAAATATTATGAATTCCTATTTTAATCTGCTTATAAAACAGTCAATTATTAAATGTATACACCAACAGAGGGCGTGAGCGTCGCCGTAGTAGGGACGACATCCGTCGGCCGAACCGCCTCAGAAAGAAACTAGATAGTTGTGTGGCGTTCACCGTACTGCTGTGTGTCGTAACGGGTCGTTGTTTTTACTTAGCTTTTGAGTCTACTCGTTATTTATTAATTAAGATTTTTGATATTATAAACGAATTGTTCATATTTTATGCCCGAAGTTAACACAAGTAAGTTTCTTGACCCTTGACTACTAGATCAAGAAAATGATTCTAATTTATAATTTTTAACTTTCACTTTTTTCATTTTACCTGATATTTTTACTTCATAAAAACTATAAAATATGATTTTATAAGTCAATTCTGACCAATAATACAACTTAACATTTTTTCGTATTGAAAAGGAGCGATTTTCAGTTGTTGTACAAATGTATTCTTTAGTTACACTCATAATACATTTGAATTTCTTCTACAAAACATTCTGGTATATTTGTACTATCTTTTATGGCTTATCATAATTATTATTTATTATCATCTGTTATACATGTTTTGCAGTTTTACATTCGTATTTGTATTTAAGTTTCAATTGTAAATTCCTTTCATGTATTTTGTATAAAAATGAAGTTTGTCCGTTAGTTTATGTTTTGATAGTTTCCACTTCTGAATTACTCAGTGTTGTCCACGTACTAGTTGTCATATAAAAATTGTCGTTCTCCTTATGGTATCTAGTAGTGACATTTTATCATCCAACCATTATACATATTTAACTTACTATTTTTTTTTAGATGGCAGTACACCAGATATACTCAGGACATATTGAGACATGAATTACCATTTCTACCACATGGGAAAGTTTCAACATCCTACGTTGAAAATGGACTAGACGATCCTGATAATAATAATAGTTTTATGCAAAGTACGAGTAATGGATATTGAATATAATTGATATTAAATTAATAGTAGTGTAAAAAAAAATCAGTGTCATGAAACCCTGACCATTAGATTGTAAGCAAATGATTCTAATTTTCCATAATTGACATTCAAATATTACATTTAAGCTGAAACTTCATAAACACAATAAAAAATGATTTAATATTCTGAATGTTGACATGATTTTACATGGTAATTTAAACAAATATTACAAAGTCATACTTTGAACTGCTTGTAAAACACTGTATTCTCAAGTTATTCTCCAACCACTATACATATTTAACTGAGTAAATTCTTTCAGATTGCGGTACAGCAGATCATTCAAGACATGCTGAGACATGAATTACCATTTCTACCACATAAGAAAGTTACAACATCCTATGTTGAAAATGGACTAGAAGATACTGATAATAATATTGGATTTATGCGATGTACGTGTAATGGTAATTAAATGTAACTGATAGCAACATAATTGCAGTATAACAAAAACTTAGTGTCATGAAATCCAGACCATTAGATTAAGTAAATGATTCTTATTTACCATTACTAACTTTCATATATATCATGTAAGCTGATACTTCATAAATACCATAAAACATGTTTTTATATGATTATTTTGACTCGTATTTTAAATTTATATTTTTAACTGTTTATAAAACCTACAATTATCAAGTTAATATCTTGAAACCTGGACCACTATATTAAGAAAATGATTCTAATTTACCATTGTTAATTTGCATACATTTCATTTAAGCTGTTACTTCATAGACACTATAAAACATGTTTTGTATATGATTATTTTGACTCGTATTTTATATTCATATTTTTAACTGCTTATAAAATACTGAATTCTCAAGTTATTCTTTAACAATTATACATTATTAACTTACTACATTTTTTCAGATGGACATGTTTGTCAGATCACTCAAGGCATGCAGAAACATGAATTCACATTTCTACCACTTACGAAGGTATCAACATCCTATGCTGAAAATGGACTAGAAGATACTGCTAATAATATTGGGTTTATGTAATGTGCGTGTAATGGTTATTGAATATAATTGACAGTAAATTAATGGCAGTGAAACAATTGAGATTTGTTAATAATCTGAAATAAATATTAGTAAACACCTTTGACTTGTAATTTTCATTCTTAAGAGTTACCATTAGTAACTTGCATACATTTCGTTTAAGCTGATACTTCAATAACACTATAAAACATGCTTTTTTACGATGACAATTTTGACGAATATTAAAAATTCATTTTTTTAACTGTTTATAAAACAAACAATTTCTCAAGTAAATCTCTTGAAACCTATACCACTATATTAAGAAAATGATTCTAATTATTTATTATTAACTTGCATACATTTCATTTAAGCAGATACTTCATAAACACTATAAAACATGATTTTATATGATAATTTTGACGAATATTAAATATTTATATTTAGAACTGCTTATAAAACAAACAATTCTCAAGTTAATCTCTTGAAAGCTGGACCACTATATTAAGAAAATGATTCTAATTTGTTATTATTAACTTGCATACATTTCATTTAAGCAGATTTTTCATTAAAACTATAAAACATGATTTTATATGATAATTTTGACGAATATTAAATATTTATTTTTTGATCTGCTTATAAAACAAACAATTCTCAAGATAATCTCTTGAAACCTGGACCTCTATATTAAGAAAATGATTCTAATTTATTATTATTAACTTGCATACATCTCATTTAAGCAGATTTTACATAAACACTATAAAACATGATTTTATATGATAAATTTGACGAATATTAAATATTTATTTTTTGATCTGCTTATAAAACAAACAATTCTCAAGTTAATCTCTTGAAACCTGGACCTCTATATTAAGAAAATGATTCTAATTTGTTATAATTAACTTGCATACATCTCATTTAAGCAGATTTTACATAAACACTATAAAACATGATTTTATATGATAAATATGACGAATATTAAATATTTATTTTTTGATCTGCTTATAAAACAAACAATTCTCAAGTTAATCTCTTGAAACCTGGACCAAAATATTAAGAAAATGATTCTAATTTGTTATAATTAACTTGCATACATTTCATTTAAGCAGATACTTCATTAAAACTTTAAAACATGATTTTATATGATAATTTTGACGAATATTAAATATTTATGTTTTTAACTGCTTATAAAACCCACAATTCTCAAGTTAATCTCTTGAAACCTACACCACTATATTAAGAAAATGATTCTAATTATTTATTATTAACTTGCATACATTTCATTTAAGCAGATACTTCATAAACACTATAAACATGATTTTATATGATAATTTTGACGAATATTAAATATTTATTTTTTGATCTGCTTATAAAACAAACAATTCTCAAGTTAATCTCTTGAAACCTGGACCAAAATATTAAGAAAATGATTCTAATTTGTTATAATTAACTTGCATACATTTCATTTAAGCAGATACTTCATTAAAACTTTAAAACATGATTTTATATGATAATTTTGACGAATATTAAATATTTATGTTTTTAACTGCTTATAAAACCCACAATTCTCAAGTTAATCTCTTGAAACCTACACCACTATATTAAGAAAATGATTCTAATTATTTATTATTAACTTGCATACATTTCATTTAAGCAGATACTTCATAAACACTATAAACATGATTTTATATGATAATTTTGACGAATATAAAATATTTATGTTTTTAACTGCTTATAAAACCCACAATTCTCAAGTTAATCTCTTGAAACCTGGACGACTATATTAAGAAAATTACTCCAATTTACCATTATTAACTTGCATACATTTCATTTAAGCAGATACTTTATATACTCTATAATACATTATTTTATATGATAATCTTTACCAATATTAAAAATTCAAATTATTATCTGCTTATAAAACACTCAATTCTTAAGTTAGTGTCATGTAATCCAGACAATTATATTAAGTAAATGATTCTTATTTACTATTATTAACTTCTATAGATATTATGTTAGCTGATTCTTCATAAACACTATAAAACATGTTTTTATATGATAAGTTTGAGAAATATTATGAATTCCTATTTTAATCTGCTTATAAAACAGTCAATTATTAAATGTATACACCAACAGAGGGCGTGAGCGTCGCCGTAGTAGGGACGACATCCGTCGGCCGAACCGCCTCAGAAAGAAACTAGATAGTTGTGTGGCGTTCACCGTACTGCTGTGTGTCGTAACGGGTCGTTGTTTTTACTTAGCTTTTGAGTCTACTCGTTATTTATTAATTAAGATTTTTGATATTATAAACGAATTGTTCATATTTTATGCCCGAAGTTAACACAAGTAAGTTTCTTGACCCTTGACTACTAGATCAAGAAAATGATTCTAATTTATAATTTTTAACTTTCACTTTTTTCATTTTACCTGATATTTTTACTTCATAAAAACTATAAAATATGATTTTATAAGTCAATTCTGACCAATAATACAACTTAACATTTTTTCGTATTGAAAAGGAGCGATTTTCAGTTGTTGTACAAATGTATTCTTTAGTTACACTCATAATACATTTGAATTTCTTCTACAAAACATTCTGGTATATTTGTACTATCTTTTATGGCTTATCATAATTATTATTTATTATCATCTGTTATACATGTTTTGCAGTTTTACATTCGTATTTGTATTTAAGTTTCAATTGTAAATTCCTTTCATGTATTTTGTATAAAAATGAAGTTTGTCCGTTAGTTTATGTTTTGATAGTTTTAAACAATTCTCAAGATAATCTCTTGAAACCTGGACCACTATATTAAGAAAATGATTCTAATTTATTATTATTAACTTGCATACATCTCATTTAAGCAGATTTTACATAAACACTATAAAACATGATTTTATATGATAAATATGACGAATATTAAATATTTATTTTTTGATCTGCTTATAAAACAAACAATTCTCAAGTTAATCTCTTGAAACCTGGACCAAAATATTAAGAAAATGATTCTAATTTGTTATAATTAACTTGCATACATTTCATTTAAGCAGATACTTCATTAAAACTTTAAAACATGATTTTATATGATAATTTTGACGAATATTAAATATTTATGTTTTTAACTGCTTATAAAACCCACAATTCTCAAGTTAATCTCTTGAAACCTACACCACTATATTAAGAAAATGATTCTAATTATTTATTATTAACTTGCATACATTTCATTTAAGCAGATACTTCATAAACACTATAAACATGATTTTATATGATAATTTTGACGAATATTAAATATTTATTTTTTGATCTGCTTATAAAACAAACAATTCTCAAGTTAATCTCTTGAAACCTGGACCAAAATATTAAGAAAATGATTCTAATTTGTTATAATTAACTTGCATACATTTCATTTAAGCAGATACTTCATTAAAACTTTAAAACATGATTTTATATGATAATTTTGACGAATATTAAATATTTATGTTTTTAACTGCTTATAAAACCCACAATTCTCAAGTTAATCTCTTGAAACCTACACCACTATATTAAGAAAATGATTCTAATTATTTATTATTAACTTGCATACATTTCATTTAAGCAGATACTTCATAAACACTATAAACATGATTTTATATGATAATTTTGACGAATATAAAATATTTATGTTTTTAACTGCTTATAAAACCCACAATTCTCAAGTTAATCTCTTGAAACCTGGACGACTATATTAAGAAAATTACTCCAATTTACCATTATTAACTTGCATACATTTCATTTAAGCAGATACTTTATATACTCTATAATACATTATTTTATATGATAATCTTTACCAATATTAAAAATTCAAATTATTATCTGCTTATAAAACACTCAATTCTTAAGTTAGTGTCATGTAATCCAGACAATTATATTAAGTAAATGATTCTTATTTACTATTATTAACTTCTATAGATATTATGTTAGCTGATTCTTCATAAACACTATAAAACATGTTTTTATATGATAAGTTTGAGAAATATTATGAATTCCTATTTTAATCTGCTTATAAAACAGTCAATTATTAAATGTATACACCAACAGAGGGCGTGAGCGTCGCCGTAGTAGGGACGACATCCGTCGGCCGAACCGCCTCAGAAAGAAACTAGATAGTTGTGTGGCGTTCACCGTACTGCTGTGTGTCGTAACGGGTCGTTGTTTTTACTTAGCTTTTGAGTCTACTCGTTATTTATTAATTAAGATTTTTGATATTATAAACGAATTGTTCATATTTTATGCCCGAAGTTAACACAAGTAAGTTTCTTGACCCTTGACTACTAGATCAAGAAAATGATTCTAATTTATAATTTTTAACTTTCACTTTTTTCATTTTACCTGATATTTTTACTTCATAAAAACTATAAAATATGATTTTATAAGTCAATTCTGACCAATAATACAACTTAACATTTTTTCGTATTGAAAAGGAGCGATTTTCAGTTGTTGTACAAATGTATTCTTTAGTTACACTCATAATACATTTGAATTTCTTCTACAAAACATTCTGGTATATTTGTACTATCTTTTATGGCTTATCATAATTATTATTTATTATCATCTGTTATACATGTTTTGCAGTTTTACATTCGTATTTGTATTTAAGTTTCAATTGTAAATTCCTTTCATGTATTTTGTATAAAAATGAAGTTTGTCCGTTAGTTTATGTTTTGATAGTTTCCACTTCTGAATTACTCAGTGTTGTCCACGTACTAGTTGTCATATAAAAATTGTCGTTCTCCTTATGGTATCTAGTAGTGACATTTTATCATCCAACCATTATACATATTTAACTTACTATTTTTTTTTAGATGGCAGTACACCAGATATACTCAGGACATATTGAGACATGAATTACCATTTCTACCACATGGGAAAGTTTCAACATCCTACGTTGAAAATGGACTAGACGATCCTGATAATAATAATAGTTTTATGCAAAGTACGAGTAATGGATATTGAATATAATTGATATTAAATTAATAGTAGTGTAAAAAAAAATCAGTGTCATGAAACCCCTGACCATTAGATTGTAAGCAAATGATTCTAATTTTCCATAATTGACATTCAAATATTACATTTAAGCTGAAACTTCATAAACACAATAAAAAATGATTTAATATTCTGAATGTTGACATGATTTTACATGGTAATTTAAACAAATATTACAAAGTCATACTTTGAACTGCTTGTAAAACACTGTATTCTCAAGTTATTCTCCAACCACTATACATATTTAACTGAGTAAATTCTTTCAGATTGCGGTACAGCAGATCATTCAAGACATGCTGAGACATGAATTACCATTTCTACCACATAAGAAAGTTACAACATCCTATGTTGAAAATGGACTAGAAGATACTGATAATAATATTGGATTTATGCGATGTACGTGTAATGGTAATTAAATGTAACTGATAGCAACATAATTGCAGTATAACAAAAACTTAGTGTCATGAAATCAAGACCATTAGATTAAGTAAATGATTCTTATTTACCATTACTAACTTTCATATATATCATGTAAGCTGATACTTCATAAATACTATAAAACATGTTTTTATATGATTATTTTGACTCGTATTTTAAATTTATATTTTTAACTGCTTATAAAACCTACAATTATCAAGTTAATATCTTGAAACCTGGACCACTATATTAAGAAAATGATTCTAATTTACCATTGTTAATTTGCATACATTTCATTTAAGCTGTTACTTCATAGACACTATAAAACATGTTTTGTATATGATTATTTTGACTCGTATTTTATATTCATATTTTTAACTGCTTATAAAATACTGAATTCTCAAGTTATTCTTTAACAATTATACATTATTAACTTACTACATTTTTTCAGATGGACATGTTTGTCAGATCACTCAAGGCATGCAGAAACATGAATTCACATTTCTACCACTTACGAAGGTATCAACATCCTATGCTGAAAATGGACTAGAAGATACTGCTAATAATATTGGGTTTATGTAATGTGCGTGTAATGGTTATTGAATATAATTGACAGTAAATTAATGGCAGTGAAACAATTGAGATTTGTTAATAATCTGAAATAAATATTAGTAAACACCTTTGACTTGTAATTTTCATTCTTAAGAGTTACCATTAGTAACTTGCATACATTTCGTTTAAGCTGATACTTCAATAACACTATAAAACATGCTTTTTTACGATGACAATTTTGACGAATATTAAATATTTATATTTAGAACTGCTTATAAAACAAACAATTCTCAAGTTAATCTCTTGAAAGCTGGACCACTATATTAAGAAAATGATTCTAATTTGTTATTATTAACTTGCATACATTTCATTTAAGCAGATTTTTCATTAAAACTATAAAACATGATTTTATATGATAATTTTGACGAATATTAAATATTTATTTTTTGATCTGCTTATAAAACAAACAATTCTCAAGATAATCTCTTGAAACCTGGACCTCTATATTAAGAAAATGATTCTAATTTATTATTATTAACTTGCATACATCTCATTTCAGCAGATTTTACATAAACACTATAAAACATGATTTTATATGATAAATTTGACGAATATTAAATATTTATTTTTTGATCTGCTTATAAAACAAACAATTCTCAAGTTAATCTCTTGAAACCTGGACCAAAATATTAAGAAAATGATTCTAATTTGTTATAATTAACTTGCATACATCTCATTTAAGCAGATACTTCATTAAAACTTTAAAAACATGATTTTATATGATAATCTTGACGAATATTAAATATTTATTTTTTGATCTGCTTATAAAACAAACAATTCTCAAGATAATCTCTTGAACCCTGGACCACTATATTAAGAAAATGATTCTAATTTATTATTATTAACTTGCATACATCTCATTTAAGCAGATTTTTCATAATCACTATAAAACATGATTTTATATGATAAATTTGACGAATATTAAATATTTATTTTTTGATCTGCTTATAAAACAAACAATTCTCAAGTTAATCTCTTGAAAGCTGGACCACTATATTAAGAAAATGATTCTAATTTGTTATTATTAACTTGCATACATTTCATTTAAGCAGATTTTTCATTAAAACTATAAAACATGATTTTATATGATAATTTTGACGAATATTAAATATTTATTATTTGATCTGCTTATAAAACAAACAATTCTCAAGATAATCTCTTGAAACCTGGACCACTATATTAAGAAAATGATTCTAATTTATTATTATTAACTTGCATACATCTCATTTAAGCAGATTTTACATAAACACTATAAAACATGATTTTATATGATAAATTTGACGAATATTAAATATTTATTTTTTGATCTGCTTATAAAACAAACAATTCTCAAGTTAATCTCTTGAAACCTGGACCAAAATATTAAGAAAATGATTCTAATTTGTTATAATTAACTTGCATACATCTCATTTAAGCAGATACTTCATTAAAACTTTAAAACATGATTTTATATGATAATTTTGACGAATATTAAATATTTATGTTTTTAACTGCTTATAAAACCCACAATTCTCAAGTTAATCTCTTGAAACCTGGACGACTATATTAAGAAAATTACTCCAATTTACCATTATTAACTTGCATACATTTCATTTAAGCAGATACTTTATATACTCTATAATACATTATTTTATATGATAATCTTTACCAATATTAAAAATTCAAATTATTATCTGCTTATAAAACACTCAGTTCTTAAGTTAGTGTCATGTAATCCAGACAATTATATTAAGTAAATGATTCTTATTTACTATTATTAACTTCTATAGATATTATGTTAGCTGATTCTTCATAAACACTATAAAACATGTTTTTATATGATAAGTTTGAGAAATATTATGAATTCCTATTTTAATCTGCTTATAAAACAGTCAATTATTAAATGTATACACCAACAGAGGGCGTGAGCGTCGCCGTAGTAGGGACGACATCCGTCGGCCGAACCGCCTCAGAAAGAAACTAGATAGTTGTGTGGCGTTCACCGTACTGCTGTGTGTCGTAACGGGTCGTTGTTTTTACTTAGCTTTTGAGTCTACTCGTTATTTATTAATTAAGATTTTTGATATTATAAACGAATTGTTCATATTTTATGCCCGAAGTTAACACAAGTAAGTTTCTTGACCCTTGACTACTAGATCAAGAAAATGATTCTAATTTATAATTTTTAACTTTCACTTTTTTCATTTTACCTGATATTTTTACTTCATAAAAACTATAAAATATGATTTTATAAGTCAATTCTGACCAATAATACAACTTAACATTTTTTCGTATTGAAAAGGAGCGATTTTCAGTTGTTGTACAAATGTATTCTTTAGTTACACTCATAATACATTTGAATTTCTTCTACAAAACATTCTGGTATATTTGTACTATCTTTTATGGCTTATCATAATTATTATTTATTATCATCTGTTATACATGTTTTGCAGTTTTACATTCGTATTTGTATTTAAGTTTCAATTGTAAATTCCTTTCATGTATTTTGTATAAAAATGAAGTTTGTCCGTTAGTTTATGTTTTGATAGTTTCCACTTCTGAATTACTCAGTGTTGTCCACGTACTAGTTGTCATATAAAAATTGTCGTTCTCCTTATGGTATCTAGTAGTGACATTTTATCATCCAACCATTATACATATTTAACTTACTATTTTTTTTTAGATGGCAGTACACCAGATATACTCAGGACATATTGAGACATGAATTACCATTTCTACCACATGGGAAAGTTTATACATCCTAAGTTGAAAATGGACTAGACGATCCTGATAATAATAATAGTTTTATGCAAAGTACGAGTAATGGATATTGAATATAATTGATATTAAATTAATAGTAGTGTAAAAAAAAATCAGTGTCATGAAACCCTGACCATTAGATTGTAAGCAAATGATTCTAATTTTCCATAATTGACATTCAAATATTTCATTTAAGCTGTTACTTCATAGACACTATAAAACATGTTTTGTATATGATTATTTTGACTCGTATTTTATATTCATATTTTTAACTGCTTATAAAATACTGAATTCTCAAGTTATTCTTTAACAATTATACATTATTAACTTACTACATTTTTTCAGATGGACATGTTTGTCAGATCACTCAAGGCATGCAGAAACATGAATTCACATTTCTACCACTTACGAAGGTATCAACATCCTATGCTGAAAATGGACTAGAAGATACTGCTAATAATATTGGGTTTATGTAATGTGCGTGTAATGGTTATTGAATATAATTGACAGTAAATTAATGGCAGTGAAACAATTGAGATTTGTTAATAATCTGAAATAAATATTAGTAAACACCTTTGACTTGTAATTTTCATTCTTAAGAGTTACCATTAGTAACTTGCATACATTTCGTTTAAGCTGATACTTCAATAACACTATAAAACATGCTTTTTTACGATGACAATTTTGACGAATATTAAAAATTCATTTTTTTAACTGTTTATAAAACAAACAATTTCTCAAGTAAATCTCTTGAAACCTATACCACTATATTAAGAAAATGATTCTAATTATTTATTATTAACTTGCATACATTTCATTTAAGCAGATACTTCATAAACACTATAAAACATGATTTTATATGATAATTTTGACGAATATTAAATATTTATATTTAGAACTGCTTATAAAACAAACAATTCTCAAGTTAATCTCTTGAAAGCTGGACCACTATATTAAGAAAATGATTCTAATTTGTTATTATTAACTTGCATACATTTCATTTAAGCAGATTTTTCATTAAAACTATAAAACATGATTTTATATGATAATTTTGACGAATATTAAATATTTATTTTTTGATCTGCTTATAAAACAAACAATTCTCAAGATAATCTCTTGAAACCTGGACCTCTATATTAAGAAAATGATTCTAATTTATTATTATTAACTTGCATACATCTCATTTAAGCAGATTTTACATAAACACTATAAAACATGATTTTATATGATAAATTTGACGAATATTAAATATTTATTTTTTGATCTGCTTATAAAACAAACAATTCTCAAGTTAATCTCATGAAACCTGGACCTCTATATTAAGAAAATGATTCTAATTTGTTATAATTAACTTGCATACATCTCATTTAAGCAGATTTTACATAAACACTATAAAACATGATTTTATATGATAAATTTGACGAATATTAAATATTTATTTTTTGATCTGCTTATAAAACAAACAATTCTCAAGTTAATCTCTTGAAACCTGGACCAAAATATTAAGAAAATGATTCTAATTTGTTATAATTAACTTGCATACATCTCATTTAAGCAGATACTTCATTAAATCTTTAAAACATGATTTTATATGATAATCTTGACGAATATTAAATATTTATTTTTTGATCTGCTTATAAAACAAACAATTCTCAAGATAATCTCTTGAACCCTGGACCACTATATTAAGAAAATGATTCTAATTTATTATTATTAACTTGCATACATCTCATTTAAGCAGATTTTTCATAAACACTATAAAACATGATTTTATATGATAAATTTGACGAATATTAAATATTTATTTTTTGATCTGCTTATAAAACAAACAATTCTCAAGTTAATCTCTTGAAAGCTGGACCACTATATTAAGAAAATGTTTCTAATTTGTTATTATTAACTTGCATACATTTCATTTAAGCAGATTTTTCATTAAAACTATAAAACATGATTTTATATGATAATTTTGACGAATATTAAATATTTATTTTTTGATCTGCTTATAAAACAAACAATTCTCAAGATAATCTCTTGAAACCTGGACCACTATATTAAGAAAATGATTCTAATTTATTATTATTAACTTGCATACATCTCATTTAAGCAGATTTTACATAAACACTATAAAACATGATTTTATATGATAAATTTGACGAATATTAAATATTTATTTTTTGATCTGCTTATAAAACAAACAATTCTCAAGTTAATCTCTTGAAACCTGGACCAAAATATTAAGAAAATGATTCTAATTTGTTATAATTAACTTGCATACATTTCATTTAAGCAGATACTTCATTAAAACTTTAAAACATGATTTTATATGATAAGTTTGAGAAATATTATGAATTCCTATTTTAATCTGCTTATAAAACAGTCAATTATTAAATGTATACACCAACAGAGGGCGTGAGCGTCGCCGTAGTAGGGACGACATCCGTCGGCCGAACCGCCTCAGAAAGAAACTAGATAGTTGTGTGGCGTTCACCGTACTGCTGTGTGTCGTAACGGGTCGTTGTTTTTACTTAGCTTTTGAGTCTACTCGTTATTTATTAATTAAGATTTTTGATATTATAAACGAATTGTTCATATTTTATGCCCGAAGTTAACACAAGTAAGTTTCTTGACCCTTGACTACTAGATCAAGAAAATGATTCTAATTTATAATTTTTAACTTTCACTTTTTTCATTTTACCTGATATTTTTACTTCATAAAAACTATAAAATATGATTTTATAAGTCAATTCTGACCAATAATACAACTTAACATTTTTTCGTATTGAAAAGGAGCGATTTTCAGTTGTTGTACAAATGTATTCTTTAGTTACACTCATAATACATTTGAATTTCTTCTACAAAACATTCTGGTATATTTGTACTATCTTTTATGGCTTATCATAATTATTATTTATTATCATCTGTTATACATGTTTTGCAGTTTTACATTCGTATTTGTATTTAAGTTTCAATTGTAAATTCCTTTCATGTATTTTGTATAAAAATGAAGTTTGTCCGTTAGTTTATGTTTTGATAGTTTCCACTTCTGAATTACTCAGTGTTGTCCACGTACTAGTTGTCATATAAAAATTGTCGTTCTCCTTATGGTATCTAGTAGTGACATTTTATCATCCAACCATTATACATATTTAACTTACTATTTTTTTTTAGATGGCAGTACACCAGATATACTCAGGACATATTGAGACATGAATTACCATTTCTACCACATGGGAAAGTTTCAACATCCTACGTTGAAAATGGACTAGACGATCCTGATAATAATAATAGTTTTATGCAAAGTACGAGTAATGGATATTGAATATAATTGATATTAAATTAATAGTAGTGTAAAAAAAAAATCAGTGTCATGAAACCCTGACCATTAGATTGTAAGCAAATGATTCTAATTTTCCATAATTGACATTCAAATATTACATTTAAGCTGAAACTTCATAAACACAATAAAAAATGATTTAATATTCTGAATGTTGACATGATTTTACATGGTAATTTAAACAAATATTACAAAGTCATACTTTGAACTGCTTGTAAAACACTGTATTCTCAAGTTATTCTCCAACCACTATACATATTTAACTGAGTAAATTCTTTCAGATTGCGGTACAGCAGATCATTCAAGACATGCTGAGACATGAATTACCATTTCTACCACATAAGAAAGTTACAACATCCTATGTTGAAAATGGACTAGAAGATACTGATAATAATATTGGATTTATGCGATGTACGTGTAATGGTAATTAAATGTAACTGATAGCAACATAATTGCAGTATAACAAAAACTTAGTGTCATGAAATCCAGACCATTAGATTAAGTAAATGATTCTTATTTACCATTACTAACTTTCATATATATCATGTAAGCTGATACTTCATAAATACCATAAAACATGTTTTTATATGATTATTTTGACTCGTATTTTAAATTTATATTTTTAACTGCTTATAAAACCTACAATTATCAAGTTAATATCTTGAAACCTGGACCACTATATTAAGAAAATGATTCTAATTTACCATTGTTAATTTGCATACATTTCATTTAAGCTGTTACTTCATAGACACTATAAAACATGTTTTGTATATGATTATTTTGACTCGTATTTTATATTCATATTTTTAACTGCTTATAAAATACTGAATTCTCAAGTTATTCTTTAACAATTATACATTATTAACTTACTACATTTTTTCAGATGGACATGTTTGTCAGATCACTCAAGGCATGCAGAAACATGAATTCACATTTCTACCACTTACGAAGGTATCAACATCCTATGCTGAAAATGGACTAGAAGATACTGCTAATAATATTGGGTTTATGTAATGTGCGTGTAATGGTTATTGAATATAATTGACAGTAAATTAATGGCAGTGAAACAATTGAGATTTGTTAATAATCTGAAATAAATATTAGTAAACACCTTTGACTTGTAATTTTCATTCTTAAGAGTTACCATTAGTAACTTGCATACATTTCGTTTAAGCTGATACTTCAATAACACTATAAAACATGCTTTTTTACGATGACAATTTTGACGAATATTAAAAATTCATTTTTTTAACTGTTTATAAAACAAACAATTTCTCAAGTAAATCTCTTGAAACCTATACCACTATATTAAGAAAATGATTCTAATTTGTTATTATTAACTTGCATACATTTCATTTAAGCAGATTTTTCATTAAAACTATAAAACATGATTTTATATGATAATTTTGACGAATATTAAATATTTATTTTTTGATCTGCTTATAAAACAAACAATTCTCAAGATAATCTCTTGAAACCTGGACCTCTATATTAAGAAAATGATTCTAATTTATTATTATTAACTTGCATACATCTCATTTAAGCAGATTTTACATAAACACTATAAAACATGATTTTATATGATAAATTTGACGAATATTAAATATTTATTTTTTGATCTGCTTATAAAACAAACAATTCTCAAGTTAATCTCTTGAAACCTGGACCTCTATATTAAGAAAATGATTCTAATTTGTTATAATTAACTTGCATACATCTCATTTAAGCAGGTTTTACATAAACACTATAAAACATGATTTTATATGATAAATTTGACGAATATTAAATATTTATTTTTTGATCTGCTTATAAAACAAACAATTCTCAAGTTAATCTCTTGAAACCTGGACCAAAATATTAAGAAAATGATTCTAATTTGTTATAATTAACTTGCATACATCTCATTTAAGCAGATACTTCATTAAAACTTTAAAACATGATTTTATATGATAATCTTGACGAATATTAAATATTTATTTTTTGATCTGCTTATAAAACAAACAATTCTCAAGATAATCTCTTGAACCCTGGACCACTATATTAAGAAAATGATTCTAATTTATTATTATTAACTTGCATACATCTCATTTAAGCAGATTTTTCATAAACACTATAAAACATGATTTTATATGATAAATTTGACGAATATTAAATATTTATTTTTTGATCTGCTTATAAAACAAACAATTCTCAAGTTAATCTCTTGAAAGCTGGACCACTATATTAAGAAAATGTTTCTAATTTGTTATTATTAACTTGCATACATTTCATTTAAGCAGATTTTTCATTAAAACTATAAAACATGATTTTATATGATAATTTTGACGAATATTAAATATTTATTTTTTGATCTGCTTATAAAACAAACAATTCTCAAGTTAATCTCTTGAAACCTGGACCTCTATATTAAGAAAATGATTCTAATTTGTTATAATTAACTTGCATACATCTCATTTAAGCAGATTTTACATAAACACTATAAAACATGATTTTATATGATAAATTTGACGAATATTAAATATTTATTTTTTGATCTGCTTATAAAACAAACAATTCTCAAGTTAATCTCTTGAAACCTGGACCAAAATATTAAGAAAATGATTCTAATTTGTTATAATTAACTTGCATACATCTCATTTAAGCAGATACTTCATTAAAACTTTAAAACATGATTTTATATGATAATCTTGACGAATATTAAATATTTATTTTTTGATCTGCTTATAAAACAAACAATTCTCAAGATAATCTCTTGAACCCTGGACCACTATATTAAGAAAATGATTCTAATTTATTATTATTAACTTGCATACATCTCATTTAAGCAGATTTTTCATAAACACTATAAAACATGATTTTATATGATAAATTTGACGAATATTAAATATTTATTTTTTGATCTGCTTATAAAACAAACAATTCTCAAGTTAATCTCTTGAAAGCTGGACCACTATATTAAGAAAATGTTTCTAATTTGTTATTATTAACTTGCATACATTTCATTTAAGCAGATTTTTCATTAAAACTATAAAACATGATTTTATATGATAATTTTGACGAATATTAAATATTTATTTTTTGATCTGCTTATAAAACAAACAATTCTCAAGATAATCTCTTGAAACCTGGACCACTATATTAAGAAAATGATTCTAATTTATTATTATTAACTTGCATACATCTCATTTAAGCAGATTTTACATAAACACTATAAAACATGATTTTATATGATAAATATGACGAATATTAAATATTTATTTTTTGATCTGCTTATAAAACAAACAATTCTCAAGTTAATCTCTTGAAACCTGGACCAAAATATTAAGAAAATGATTCTAATTTGTTATAATTAACTTGCATACATTTCATTTAAGCAGATACTTCATTAAAACTTTAAAACATGATTTTATATGATAATTTTGACGAATATTAAATATTTATGTTTTTAACTGCTTATAAAACCCACAATTCTCAAGTTAATCTCTTGAAACCTACACCACTATATTAAGAAAATGATTCTAATTATTTATTATTAACTTGCATACATTTCATTTAAGCAGATACTTCATAAACACTATAAACATGATTTTATATGATAATTTTGACGAATATTAAATATTTATTTTTTGATCTGCTTATAAAACAAACAATTCTCAAGTTAATCTCTTGAAACCTGGACCAAAATATTAAGAAAATGATTCTAATTTGTTATAATTAACTTGCATACATTTCATTTAAGCAGATACTTCATTAAAACTTTAAAACATGATTTTATATGATAATTTTGACGAATATTAAATATTTATGTTTTTAACTGCTTATAAAACCCACAATTCTCAAGTTAATCTCTTGAAACCTACACCACTATATTAAGAAAATGATTCTAATTATTTATTATTAACTTGCATACATTTCATTTAAGCAGATACTTCATAAACACTATAAACATGATTTTATATGATAATTTTGACGAATATAAAATATTTATGTTTTTAACTGCTTATAAAACCCACAATTCTCAAGTTAATCTCTTGAAACCTGGACGACTATATTAAGAAAATTACTCCAATTTACCATTATTAACTTGCATACATTTCATTTAAGCAGATACTTTATATACTCTATAATACATTATTTTATATGATAATCTTTACCAATATTAAAAATTCAAATTATTATCTGCTTATAAAACACTCAATTCTTAAGTTAGTGTCATGTAATCCAGACAATTATATTAAGTAAATGATTCTTATTTACTATTATTAACTTCTATAGATATTATGTTAGCTGATTCTTCATAAACACTATAAAACATGTTTTTATATGATAAGTTTGAGAAATATTATGAATTCCTATTTTAATCTGCTTATAAAACAGTCAATTATTAAATGTATACACCAACAGAGGGCGTGAGCGTCGCCGTAGTAGGGACGACATCCGTCGGCCGAACCGCCTCAGAAAGAAACTAGATAGTTGTGTGGCGTTCACCGTACTGCTGTGTGTCGTAACGGGTCGTTGTTTTTACTTAGCTTTTGAGTCTACTCGTTATTTATTAATTAAGATTTTTGATATTATAAACGAATTGTTCATATTTTATGCCCGAAGTTAACACAAGTAAGTTTCTTGACCCTTGACTACTAGATCAAGAAAATGATTCTAATTTATAATTTTTAACTTTCACTTTTTTCATTTTACCTGATATTTTTACTTCATAAAAACTATAAAATATGATTTTATAAGTCAATTCTGACCAATAATACAACTTAACATTTTTTCGTATTGAAAAGGAGCGATTTTCAGTTGTTGTACAAATGTATTCTTTAGTTACACTCATAATACATTTGAATTTCTTCTACAAAACATTCTGGTATATTTGTACTATCTTTTATGGCTTATCATAATTATTATTTATTATCATCTGTTATACATGTTTTGCAGTTTTACATTCGTATTTGTATTTAAGTTTCAATTGTAAATTCCTTTCATGTATTTTGTATAAAAATGAAGTTTGTCCGTTAGTTTATGTTTTGATAGTTTCCACTTCTGAATTACTCAGTGTTGTCCACGTACTAGTTGTCATATAAAAATTGTCGTTCTCCTTATGGTATCTAGTAGTGACATTTTATCATCCAACCATTATACATATTTAACTTACTATTTTTTTTTAGATGGCAGTACACCAGATATACTCAGGACATATTGAGACATGAATTACCATTTCTACCACATGGGAAAGTTTCAACATCCTACGTTGAAAATGGACTAGACGATCCTGATAATAATAATAGTTTTATGCAAAGTACGAGTAATGGATATTGAATATAATTGATATTAAATTAATAGTAGTGTAAAAAAAAATCAGTGTCATGAAACCCTGACCATTAGATTGTAAGCAAATGATTCTAATTTTCCATAATTGACATTCAAATATTACATTTAAGCTGAAACTTCATAAACACAATAAAAAATGATTTAATATTCTGAATGTTGACATGATTTTACATGGTAATTTAAACAAATATTACAAAGTCATACTTTGAACTGCTTGTAAAACACTGTATTCTCAAGTTATTCTCCAACCACTATACATATTTAACTGAGTAAATTCTTTCAGATTGCGGTACAGCAGATCATTCAAGACATGCTGAGACATGAATTACCATTTCTACCACATAAGAAAGTTACAACATCCTATGTTGAAAATGGACTAGAAGATACTGATAATAATATTGGATTTATGCGATGTACGTGTAATGGTAATTAAATGTAACTGATAGCAACATAATTGCAGTATAACAAAAACTTAGTGTCATGAAATCCAGACCATTAGATTAAGTAAATGATTCTTATTTACCATTACTAACTTTCATATATATCATGTAAGCTGATACTTCATAAATACCATAAAACATGTTTTTATATGATTATTTTGACTCGTATTTTAAATTTATATTTTTAACTGCTTATAAAACCTACAATTATCAAGTTAATATCTTGAAACCTGGACCACTATATTAAGAAAATGATTCTAATTTACCATTGTTAATTTGCATACATTTCATTTAAGCTGTTACTTCATAGACACTATAAAACATGTTTTGTATATGATTATTTTGACTCGTATTTTATATTCATATTTTTAACTGCTTATAAAATACTGAATTCTCAAGTTATTCTTTAACAATTATACATTATTAACTTACTACATTTTTTCAGATGGACATGTTTGTCAGATCACTCAAGGCATGCAGAAACATGAATTCACATTTCTACCACTTACGAAGGTATCAACATCCTATGCTGAAAATGGACTAGAAGATACTGCTAATAATATTGGGTTTATGTAATGTGCGTGTAATGGTTATTGAATATAATTGACAGTAAATTAATGGCAGTGAAACAATTGAGATTTGTTAATAATCTGAAATAAATATTAGTAAACACCTTTGACTTGTAATTTTCATTCTTAAGAGTTACCATTAGTAACTTGCATACATTTCGTTTAAGCTGATACTTCAATAACACTATAAAACATGCTTTTTTACGATGACAATTTTGACGAATATTAAAAATTCATTTTTTTAACTGTTTATAAAACAAACAATTTCTCAAGTAAATCTCTTGAAACCTATACCACTATATTAAGAAAATGATTCTAATTTGTTATTATTAACTTGCATACATTTCATTTAAGCAGATTTTTCATTAAAACTATAAAACATGATTTTATATGATAATTTTGACGAATATTAAATATTTATTTTTTGATCTGCTTATAAAACAAACAATTCTCAAGATAATCTCTTGAAACCTGGACCTCTATATTAAGAAAATGATTCTAATTTATTATTATTAACTTGCATACATCTCATTTAAGCAGATTTTACATAAACACTATAAAACATGATTTTATATGATAAATTTGACGAATATTAAATATTTATTTTTTGATCTGCTTATAAAACAAACAATTCTCAAGTTAATCTCTTGAAACCTGGACCTCTATATTAAGAAAATGATTCTAATTTGTTATAATTAACTTGCATACATCTCATTTAAGCAGGTTTTACATAAACACTATAAAACATGATTTTATATGATAAATTTGACGAATATTAAATATTTATTTTTTGATCTGCTTATAAAACAAACAATTCTCAAGTTAATCTCTTGAAACCTGGACCAAAATATTAAGAAAATGATTCTAATTTGTTATAATTAACTTGCATACATCTCATTTAAGCAGATACTTCATTAAAACTTTAAAACATGATTTTATATGATAATCTTGACGAATATTAAATATTTATTTTTTGATCTGCTTATAAAACAAACAATTCTCAAGATAATCTCTTGAACCCTGGACCACTATATTAAGAAAATGATTCTAATTTATTATTATTAACTTGCATACATCTCATTTAAGCAGATTTTTCATAAACACTATAAAACATGATTTTATATGATAAATTTGACGAATATTAAATATTTATTTTTTGATCTGCTTATAAAACAAACAATTCTCAAGTTAATCTCTTGAAAGCTGGACCACTATATTAAGAAAATGTTTCTAATTTGTTATTATTAACTTGCATACATTTCATTTAAGCAGATTTTTCATTAAAACTATAAAACATGATTTTATATGATAATTTTGACGAATATTAAATATTTATTTTTTGATCTGCTTATAAAACAAACAATTCTCAAGTTAATCTCTTGAAACCTGGACCTCTATATTAAGAAAATGATTCTAATTTGTTATAATTAACTTGCATACATCTCATTTAAGCAGATTTTACATAAACACTATAAAACATGATTTTATATGATAAATTTGACGAATATTAAATATTTATTTTTTGATCTGCTTATAAAACAAACAATTCTCAAGTTAATCTCTTGAAACCTGGACCAAAATATTAAGAAAATGATTCTAATTTGTTATAATTAACTTGCATACATCTCATTTAAGCAGATACTTCATTAAAACTTTAAAACATGATTTTATATGATAATCTTGACGAATATTAAATATTTATTTTTTGATCTGCTTATAAAACAAACAATTCTCAAGATAATCTCTTGAACCCTGGACCACTATATTAAGAAAATGATTCTAATTTATTATTATTAACTTGCATACATCTCATTTAAGCAGATTTTTCATAAACACTATAAAACATGATTTTATATGATAAATTTGACGAATATTAAATATTTATTTTTTGATCTGCTTATAAAACAAACAATTCTCAAGTTAATCTCTTGAAAGCTGGACCACTATATTAAGAAAATGTTTCTAATTTGTTATTATTAACTTGCATACATTTCATTTAAGCAGATTTTTCATTAAAACTATAAAACATGATTTTATATGATAATTTTGACGAATATTAAATATTTATTTTTTGATCTGCTTATAAAACAAACAATTCTCAAGATAATCTCTTGAAACCTGGACCACTATATTAAGAAAATGATTCTAATTTATTATTATTAACTTGCATACATCTCATTTAAGCAGATTTTACATAAACACTATAAAACATGATTTTATATGATAAATATGACGAATATTAAATATTTATTTTTTGATCTGCTTATAAAACAAACAATTCTCAAGTTAATCTCTTGAAACCTGGACCAAAATATTAAGAAAATGATTCTAATTTGTTATAATTAACTTGCATACATTTCATTTAAGCAGATACTTCATTAAAACTTTAAAACATGATTTTATATGATAATTTTGACGAATATTAAATATTTATGTTTTTAACTGCTTATAAAACCCACAATTCTCAAGTTAATCTCTTGAAACCTACACCACTATATTAAGAAAATGATTCTAATTATTTATTATTAACTTGCATACATTTCATTTAAGCAGATACTTCATAAACACTATAAACATGATTTTATATGATAATTTTGACGAATATTAAATATTTATTTTTTGATCTGCTTATAAAACAAACAATTCTCAAGTTAATCTCTTGAAACCTGGACCAAAATATTAAGAAAATGATTCTAATTTGTTATAATTAACTTGCATACATTTCATTTAAGCAGATACTTCATTAAAACTTTAAAACATGATTTTATATGATAATTTTGACGAATATTAAATATTTATGTTTTTAACTGCTTATAAAACCCACAATTCTCAAGTTAATCTCTTGAAACCTACACCACTATATTAAGAAAATGATTCTAATTATTTATTATTAACTTGCATACATTTCATTTAAGCAGATACTTCATAAACACTATAAACATGATTTTATATGATAATTTTGACGAATATAAAATATTTATGTTTTTAACTGCTTATAAAACCCACAATTCTCAAGTTAATCTCTTGAAACCTGGACGACTATATTAAGAAAATTACTCCAATTTACCATTATTAACTTGCATACATTTCATTTAAGCAGATACTTTATATACTCTATAATACATTATTTTATATGATAATCTTTACCAATATTAAAAATTCAAATTATTATCTGCTTATAAAACACTCAATTCTTAAGTTAGTGTCATGTAATCCAGACAATTATATTAAGTAAATGATTCTTATTTACTATTATTAACTTCTATAGATATTATGTTAGCTGATTCTTCATAAACACTATAAAACATGTTTTTATATGATAAGTTTGAGAAATATTATGAATTCCTATTTTAATCTGCTTATAAAACAGTCAATTATTAAATGTATACACCAACAGAGGGCGTGAGCGTCGCCGTAGTAGGGACGACATCCGTCGGCCGAACCGCCTCAGAAAGAAACTAGATAGTTGTGTGGCGTTCACCGTACTGCTGTGTGTCGTAACGGGTCGTTGTTTTTACTTAGCTTTTGAGTCTACTCGTTATTTATTAATTAAGATTTTTGATATTATAAACGAATTGTTCATATTTTATGCCCGAAGTTAACACAAGTAAGTTTCTTGACCCTTGACTACTAGATCAAGAAAATGATTCTAATTTATAATTTTTAACTTTCACTTTTTTCATTTTACCTGATATTTTTACTTCATAAAAACTATAAAATATGATTTTATAAGTCAATTCTGACCAATAATACAACTTAACATTTTTTCGTATTGAAAAGGAGCGATTTTCAGTTGTTGTACAAATGTATTCTTTAGTTACACTCATAATACATTTGAATTTCTTCTACAAAACATTCTGGTATATTTGTACTATCTTTTATGGCTTATCATAATTATTATTTATTATCATCTGTTATACATGTTTTGCAGTTTTACATTCGTATTTGTATTTAAGTTTCAATTGTAAATTCCTTTCATGTATTTTGTATAAAAATGAAGTTTGTCCGTTAGTTTATGTTTTGATAGTTTCCACTTCTGAATTACTCAGTGTTGTCCACGTACTAGTTGTCATATAAAAATTGTCGTTCTCCTTATGGTATCTAGTAGTGACATTTTATCATCCAACCATTATACATATTTAACTTACTATTTTTTTTTAGATGGCAGTACACCAGATATACTCAGGACATATTGAGACATGAATTACCATTTCTACCACATGGGAAAGTTTCAACATCCTACGTTGAAAATGGACTAGACGATCCTGATAATAATAATAGTTTTATGCAAAGTACGAGTAATGGATATTGAATATAATTGATATTAAATTAATAGTAGTGTAAAAAAAAATCAGTGTCATGAAACCCTGACCATTAGATTGTAAGCAAATGATTCTAATTTTCCATAATTGACATTCAAATATTACATTTAAGCTGAAACTTCATAAACACAATAAAAAATGATTTAATATTTTGAATGTTGACATGATTTTACATGGTAATTTAAACAAATATTACAAAGTCATACTTTGAACTGCTTGTAAAACACTGTATTCTCAAGTTATTCTCCAACCACTATACATATTTAACTGAGTAAATTCTTTCAGATTGCGGTACAGCAGATCATTCAAGACATGCTGAGACATGAATTACCATTTCTACCACATAAGAAAGTTACAACATCCTATGTTGAAAATGGACTAGAAGATACTGATAATAATATTGGATTTATGCGATGTACGTGTAATGGTAATTAAATGTAACTGATAGCAACATAATTGCAGTATAACAAAAACTTAGTGTCATGAAATCCAGACCATTAGATTAAGTAAATGATTCTTATTTACCATTACTAACTTTCATATATATCATGTAAGCTGATACTTCATAAATACCATAAAACATGTTTTTATATGATTATTTTGACTCGTATTTTAAATTTATATTTTTAACTGCTTATAAAACCTACAATTATCAAGTTAATATCTTGAAACCTGGACCACTATATTAAGAAAATGATTCTAATTTACCATTGTTAATTTGCATACATTTCATTTAAGCTGTTACTTCATAGACACTATAAAACATGTTTTGTATATGATTATTTTGACTCGTATTTTATATTCATATTTTTAACTGCTTATAAAATACTGAATTCTCAAGTTATTCTTTAACAATTATACATTATTAACTTACTACATTTTTTCAGATGGACATGTTTGTCAGATCACTCAAGGCATGCAGAAACATGAATTCACATTTCTACCACTTACGAAGGTATCAACATCCTATGCTGAAAATGGACTAGAAGATACTGCTAATAATATTGGGTTTATGTAATGTGCGTGTAATGGTTATTGAATATAATTGACAGTAAATTAATGGCAGTGAAACAATTGAGATTTGTTAATAATCTGAAATAAATATTAGTAAACACCTTTGACTTGTAATTTTCATTCTTAAGAGTTACCATTAGTAACTTGCATACATTTCGTTTAAGCTGATACTTCAATAACACTATAAAACATGCTTTTTTACGATGACAATTTTGACGAATATTAAAAATTCATTTTTTTAACTGTTTATAAAACAAACAATTTCTCAAGTAAATCTCTTGAAACCTATACCACTATATTAAGAAAATGATTCTAATTTGTTATTATTAACTTGCATACATTTCATTTAAGCAGATTTTTCATTAAAACTATAAAACATGATTTTATATGATAATTTTGACGAATATTAAATATTTATTTTTTGATCTGCTTATAAAACAAACAATTCTCAAGATAATCTCTTGAAACCTGGACCTCTATATTAAGAAAATGATTCTAATTTATTATTATTAACTTGCATACATCTCATTTAAGCAGATTTTACATAAACACTATAAAACATGATTTTATATGATAAATTTGACGAATATTAAATATTTATTTTTTGATCTGCTTATAAAACAAACAATTCTCAAGTTAATCTCTTGAAACCTGGACCTCTATATTAAGAAAATGATTCTAATTTGTTATAATTAACTTGCATACATCTCATTTAAGCAGATTTTACATAAACACTATAAAACATGATTTTATATGATAAATTTGACGAATATTAAATATTTATTTTTTGATCTGCTTATAAAACAAACAATTCTCAAGTTAATCTCTTGAAACCTGGACCAAAATATTAAGAAAATGATTCTAATTTGTTATAATTAACTTGCATACATCTCATTTAAGCAGATACTTCATTAAAACTTTAAAACATGATTTTATATGATAATCTTGACGAATATTAAATATTTATTTTTTGATCTGCTTATAAAACAAACAATTCTCAAGATAATCTCTTGAACCCTGGACCACTATATTAAGAAAATGATTCTAATTTATTATTATTAACTTGCATACATCTCATTTAAGCAGATTTTTCATAAACACTATAAAACATGATTTTATATGATAAATTTGACGAATATTAAATATTTATTTTTTGATCTGCTTATAAAACAAACAATTCTCAAGTTAATCTCTTGAAAGCTGGACCACTATATTAAGAAAATGTTTCTAATTTGTTATTATTAACTTGCATACATTTCATTTAAGCAGATTTTTCATTAAAACTATAAAACATGATTTTATATGATAATTTTGACGAATATTAAATATTTATTTTTTGATCTGCTTATAAAACAAACAATTCTCAAGTTAATCTCTTGAAACCTGGACCTCTATATTAAGAAAATGATTCTAATTTGTTATAATTAACTTGCATACATCTCATTTAAGCAGATTTTACATAAACACTATAAAACATGATTTTATATGATAAATTTGACGAATATTAAATATTTATTTTTTGATCTGCTTATAAAACAAACAATTCTCAAGTTAATCTCTTGAAACCTGGACCAAAATATTAAGAAAATGATTCTAATTTGTTATAATTAACTTGCATACATCTCATTTAAGCAGATACTTCATTAAAACTTTAAAACATGATTTTATATGATAATCTTGACGAATATTAAATATTTATTTTTTGATCTGCTTATAAAACAAACAATTCTCAAGATAATCTCTTGAACCCTGGACCACTATATTAAGAAAATGATTCTAATTTATTATTATTAACTTGCATACATCTCATTTAAGCAGATTTTTCATAAACACTATAAAACATGATTTTATATGATAAATTTGACGAATATTAAATATTTATTTTTTGATCTGCTTATAAAACAAACAATTCTCAAGTTAATCTCTTGAAAGCTGGACCACTATATTAAGAAAATGTTTCTAATTTGTTATTATTAACTTGCATACATTTCATTTAAGCAGATTTTTCATTAAAACTATAAAACATGATTTTATATGATAATTTTGACGAATATTAAATATTTATTTTTTGATCTGCTTATAAAACAAACAATTCTCAAGATAATCTCTTGAAACCTGGACCACTATATTAAGAAAATGATTCTAATTTATTATTATTAACTTGCATACATCTCATTTAAGCAGATTTTACATAAACACTATAAAACATGATTTTATATGATAAATATGACGAATATTAAATATTTATTTTTTGATCTGCTTATAAAACAAACAATTCTCAAGTTAATCTCTTGAAACCTGGACCAAAATATTAAGAAAATGATTCTAATTTGTTATAATTAACTTGCATACATTTCATTTAAGCAGATACTTCATTAAAACTTTAAAACATGATTTTATATGATAATTTTGACGAATATTAAATATTTATGTTTTTAACTGCTTATAAAACCCACAATTCTCAAGTTAATCTCTTGAAACCTACACCACTATATTAAGAAAATGATTCTAATTATTTATTATTAACTTGCATACATTTCATTTAAGCAGATACTTCATAAACACTATAAACATGATTTTATATGATAATTTTGACGAATATTAAATATTTATTTTTTGATCTGCTTATAAAACAAACAATTCTCAAGTTAATCTCTTGAAACCTGGACCAAAATATTAAGAAAATGATTCTAATTTGTTATAATTAACTTGCATACATTTCATTTAAGCAGATACTTCATTAAAACTTTAAAACATGATTTTATATGATAATTTTGACGAATATTAAATATTTATGTTTTTAACTGCTTATAAAACCCACAATTCTCAAGTTAATCTCTTGAAACCTACACCACTATATTAAGAAAATGATTCTAATTATTTATTATTAACTTGCATACATTTCATTTAAGCAGATACTTCATAAACACTATAAACATGATTTTATATGATAATTTTGACGAATATAAAATATTTATGTTTTTAACTGCTTATAAAACCCACAATTCTCAAGTTAATCTCTTGAAACCTGGACGACTATATTAAGAAAATTACTCCAATTTACCATTATTAACTTGCATACATTTCATTTAAGCAGATACTTTATATACTCTATAATACATTATTTTATATGATAATCTTTACCAATATTAAAAATTCAAATTATTATCTGCTTATAAAACACTCAATTCTTAAGTTAGTGTCATGTAATCCAGACAATTATATTAAGTAAATGATTCTTATTTACTATTATTAACTTCTATAGATATTATGTTAGCTGATTCTTCATAAACACTATAAAACATGTTTTTATATGATAAGTTTGAGAAATATTATGAATTCCTATTTTAATCTGCTTATAAAACAGTCAATTATTAAATGTATACACCAACAGAGGGCGTGAGCGTCGCCGTAGTAGGGACGACATCCGTCGGCCGAACCGCCTCAGAAAGAAACTAGATAGTTGTGTGGCGTTCACCGTACTGCTGTGTGTCGTAACGGGTCGTTGTTTTTACTTAGCTTTTGAGTCTACTCGTTATTTATTAATTAAGATTTTTGATATTATAAACGAATTGTTCATATTTTATGCCCGAAGTTAACACAAGTAAGTTTCTTGACCCTTGACTACTAGATCAAGAAAATGATTCTAATTTATAATTTTTAACTTTCACTTTTTTCATTTTACCTGATATTTTTACTTCATAAAAACTATAAAATATGATTTTATAAGTCAATTCTGACCAATAATACAACTTAACATTTTTTCGTATTGAAAAGGAGCGATTTTCAGTTGTTGTACAAATGTATTCTTTAGTTACACTCATAATACATTTGAATTTCTTCTACAAAACATTCTGGTATATTTGTACTATCTTTTATGGCTTATCATAATTATTATTTATTATCATCTGTTATACATGTTTTGCAGTTTTACATTCGTATTTGTATTTAAGTTTCAATTGTAAATTCCTTTCATGTATTTTGTATAAAAATGAAGTTTGTCCGTTAGTTTATGTTTTGATAGTTTTAAACAATTCTCAAGATAATCTCTTGAAACCTGGACCACTATATTAAGAAAATGATTCTAATTTATTATTATTAACTTGCATACATCTCATTTAAGCAGATTTTACATAAACACTATAAAACATGATTTTATATGATAAATATGACGAATATTAAATATTTATTTTTTGATCTGCTTATAAAACAAACAATTCTCAAGTTAATCTCTTGAAACCTGGACCAAAATATTAAGAAAATGATTCTAATTTGTTATAATTAACTTGCATACATTTCATTTAAGCAGATACTTCATTAAAACTTTAAAACATGATTTTATATGATAATTTTGACGAATATTAAATATTTATGTTTTTAACTGCTTATAAAACCCACAATTCTCAAGTTAATCTCTTGAAACCTACACCACTATATTAAGAAAATGATTCTAATTATTTATTATTAACTTGCATACATTTCATTTAAGCAGATACTTCATAAACACTATAAACATGATTTTATATGATAATTTTGACGAATATTAAATATTTATTTTTTGATCTGCTTATAAAACAAACAATTCTCAAGTTAATCTCTTGAAACCTGGACCAAAATATTAAGAAAATGATTCTAATTTGTTATAATTAACTTGCATACATTTCATTTAAGCAGATACTTCATTAAAACTTTAAAACATGATTTTATATGATAATTTTGACGAATATTAAATATTTATGTTTTTAACTGCTTATAAAACCCACAATTCTCAAGTTAATCTCTTGAAACCTACACCACTATATTAAGAAAATGATTCTAATTATTTATTATTAACTTGCATACATTTCATTTAAGCAGATACTTCATAAACACTATAAACATGATTTTATATGATAATTTTGACGAATATAAAATATTTATGTTTTTAACTGCTTATAAAACCCACAATTCTCAAGTTAATCTCTTGAAACCTGGACGACTATATTAAGAAAATTACTCCAATTTACCATTATTAACTTGCATACATTTCATTTAAGCAGATACTTTATATACTCTATAATACATTATTTTATATGATAATCTTTACCAATATTAAAAATTCAAATTATTATCTGCTTATAAAACACTCAATTCTTAAGTTAGTGTCATGTAATCCAGACAATTATATTAAGTAAATGATTCTTATTTACTATTATTAACTTCTATAGATATTATGTTAGCTGATTCTTCATAAACACTATAAAACATGTTTTTATATGATAAGTTTGAGAAATATTATGAATTCCTATTTTAATCTGCTTATAAAACAGTCAATTATTAAATGTATACACCAACAGAGGGCGTGAGCGTCGCCGTAGTAGGGACGACATCCGTCGGCCGAACCGCCTCAGAAAGAAACTAGATAGTTGTGTGGCGTTCACCGTACTGCTGTGTGTCGTAACGGGTCGTTGTTTTTACTTAGCTTTTGAGTCTACTCGTTATTTATTAATTAAGATTTTTGATATTATAAACGAATTGTTCATATTTTATGCCCGAAGTTAACACAAGTAAGTTTCTTGACCCTTGACTACTAGATCAAGAAAATGATTCTAATTTATAATTTTTAACTTTCACTTTTTTCATTTTACCTGATATTTTTACTTCATAAAAACTATAAAATATGATTTTATAAGTCAATTCTGACCAATAATACAACTTAACATTTTTTCGTATTGAAAAGGAGCGATTTTCAGTTGTTGTACAAATGTATTCTTTAGTTACACTCATAATACATTTGAATTTCTTCTACAAAACATTCTGGTATATTTGTACTATCTTTTATGGCTTATCATAATTATTATTTATTATCATCTGTTATACATGTTTTGCAGTTTTACATTCGTATTTGTATTTAAGTTTCAATTGTAAATTCCTTTCATGTATTTTGTATAAAAATGAAGTTTGTCCGTTAGTTTATGTTTTGATAGTTTTAAACAATTCTCAAGATAATCTCTTGAAACCTGGACCACTATATTAAGAAAATGATTCTAATTTATTATTATTAACTTGCATACATCTCATTTAAGCAGATTTTACATAAACACTATAAAACATGATTTTATATGATAAATATGACGAATATTAAATATTTATTTTTTGATCTGCTTATAAAACAAACAATTCTCAAGTTAATCTCTTGAAACCTGGACCAAAATATTAAGAAAATGATTCTAATTTGTTATAATTAACTTGCATACATTTCATTTAAGCAGATACTTCATTAAAACTTTAAAACATGATTTTATATGATAATTTTGACGAATATTAAATATTTATGTTTTTAACTGCTTATAAAACCCACAATTCTCAAGTTAATCTCTTGAAACCTACACCACTATATTAAGAAAATGATTCTAATTATTTATTATTAACTTGCATACATTTCATTTAAGCAGATACTTCATAAACACTATAAACATGATTTTATATGATAATTTTGACGAATATTAAATATTTATTTTTTGATCTGCTTATAAAACAAACAATTCTCAAGTTAATCTCTTGAAACCTGGACCAAAATATTAAGAAAATGATTCTAATTTGTTATAATTAACTTGCATACATTTCATTTAAGCAGATACTTCATTAAAACTTTAAAACATGATTTTATATGATAATTTTGACGAATATTAAATATTTATGTTTTTAACTGCTTATAAAACCCACAATTCTCAAGTTAATCTCTTGAAACCTACACCACTATATTAAGAAAATGATTCTAATTATTTATTATTAACTTGCATACATTTCATTTAAGCAGATACTTCATAAACACTATAAACATGATTTTATATGATAATTTTGACGAATATAAAATATTTATGTTTTTAACTGCTTATAAAACCCACAATTCTCAAGTTAATCTCTTGAAACCTGGACGACTATATTAAGAAAATTACTCCAATTTACCATTATTAACTTGCATACATTTCATTTAAGCAGATACTTTATATACTCTATAATACATTATTTTATATGATAATCTTTACCAATATTAAAAATTCAAATTATTATCTGCTTATAAAACACTCAATTCTTAAGTTAGTGTCATGTAATCCAGACAATTATATTAAGTAAATGATTCTTATTTACTATTATTAACTTCTATAGATATTATGTTAGCTGATTCTTCATAAACACTATAAAACATGTTTTTATATGATAAGTTTGAGAAATATTATGAATTCCTATTTTAATCTGCTTATAAAACAGTCAATTATTAAATGTATACACCAACAGAGGGCGTGAGCGTCGCCGTAGTAGGGACGACATCCGTCGGCCGAACCGCCTCAGAAAGAAACTAGATAGTTGTGTGGCGTTCACCGTACTGCTGTGTGTCGTAACGGGTCGTTGTTTTTACTTAGCTTTTGAGTCTACTCGTTATTTATTAATTAAGATTTTTGATATTATAAACGAATTGTTCATATTTTATGCCCGAAGTTAACACAAGTAAGTTTCTTGACCCTTGACTACTAGATCAAGAAAATGATTCTAATTTATAATTTTTAACTTTCACTTTTTTCATTTTACCTGATATTTTTACTTCATAAAAACTATAAAATATGATTTTATAAGTCAATTCTGACCAATAATACAACTTAACATTTTTTCGTATTGAAAAGGAGCGATTTTCAGTTGTTGTACAAATGTATTCTTTAGTTACACTCATAATACATTTGAATTTCTTCTACAAAACATTCTGGTATATTTGTACTATCTTTTATGGCTTATCATAATTATTATTTATTATCATCTGTTATACATGTTTTGCAGTTTTACATTCGTATTTGTATTTAAGTTTCAATTGTAAATTCCTTTCATGTATTTTGTATAAAAATGAAGTTTGTCCGTTAGTTTATGTTTTGATAGTTTTAAACAATTCTCAAGATAATCTCTTGAAACCTGGACCACTATATTAAGAAAATGATTCTAATTTATTATTATTAACTTGCATACATCTCATTTAAGCAGATTTTACATAAACACTATAAAACATGATTTTATATGATAAATATGACGAATATTAAATATTTATTTTTTGATCTGCTTATAAAACAAACAATTCTCAAGTTAATCTCTTGAAACCTGGACCAAAATATTAAGAAAATGATTCTAATTTGTTATAATTAACTTGCATACATTTCATTTAAGCAGATACTTCATTAAAACTTTAAAACATGATTTTATATGATAATTTTGACGAATATTAAATATTTATGTTTTTAACTGCTTATAAAACCCACAATTCTCAAGTTAATCTCTTGAAACCTACACCACTATATTAAGAAAATGATTCTAATTATTTATTATTAACTTGCATACATTTCATTTAAGCAGATACTTCATAAACACTATAAACATGATTTTATATGATAATTTTGACGAATATTAAATATTTATTTTTTGATCTGCTTATAAAACAAACA